>NW_026586662.1:4200726-4253201 GCF_907164565.1 Psammomys obesus
TGTGTGTGTGTGTGTGTGTGTGTGTGTGTGTGTGTGTGTGTGTGTGTGCTCACGCACATGCATAAGAGAGAAAGGATGAGATTTAAAGAAGAAATTCAATAGATGAGACATTTTTTATTAATGTTGAATTTTATTAACTTAAACTTATTACTTGCTGCCAGTCATGATCCACAGGGAGATGAACAGTTTCTCAAAGCCCACACATGAGAGAGCTCCCAGCCTTGAGGATGAAATAACAAAAGCAGGGCGCGCTGGAGTAAACGTCTCCTGCTTACGGCAGTCATGCCGCCGGGCACCTGCACTCAAAGCCTGGCCACTGGCTCACTGCCCTATCGGGTTGTCCAGAAACTGGTCATGGGCACACTCTAAGAGGAAGAAACATTAAACTCGCACATCAGTCATGTTGTTTCCTCAGGAGCCGAAGATCTGCTCCACAGGAAATCACACACCACATCCAACTTGGAAAACAGACCACGTTGTGCTCTGAGAACACAGCTTGAAACCCTGCATGAGACACATACGAAAATCCATCTGCTTCTGTGATCCTGTAACATACAACGATGCCTGCGTTTTCAGAGCGCCTCTCTCCTGCACACCGAAGGATGCTGGGACTGCTCGTTCTAAAGGGTTGGTGGGGACTCAGATTTGTGTCCTTCATATTTCAGAAGTACGAACACCTGAGGATTTGATCCCGAAACAGTTTTTTGTTGTTGTTGTTCTGTTTTGTTTTGTTTTTTAAACAGAAAAACTGAAAGCCAGTTCCAATGGAAACATAGGAATGAGACCCCTTCCATGGAAGATTCATTACGCCTACCTTCAAAAGTGTGCTAGAAAAAAAAAATAATCATATCAATTAGTAGGCTATGGTCTTCCCAAAGAATTACAGCCCTTATTTCTTTTCCATATTGTAGCTTGTGACACGGCAATGAACTATTAGCAAAAACCAGTAACACACAAAGTCAATGGAAACAAGCCTGCAAGAGACGGTGCCCAACTCAGCATGTGTAAAATATAACAGTGATATATAAAACTATAAATGTCTAACCCTTATAAGCCCTGGGATGTTCCTTAAGGACCAAACTTACTCCAACTATATATAACCCAGAAATATTTTTCGAAAGAGACCGGTTCTCGGCTTAACTCAGCCACTTCTGTCTCTTGCATTTAAATTTCTAGTGCTGGTGTCATAACGGAAAGGATGGTGATGGCTGCCATAATAATAATGCGGGTGCTGGTGAAGAGGAAGAAAGGCAGAAGCAAATACAGTAAGCGACGAGGGAAGCCACACCCATGCCTGCTTAGCTGACTTTAGTCTAAATGCGAGAATGGAGTAATTTACCTCTTACTCCACTTTCATATCTAGTGAACAGCGCATAAAACCCCTGCCTTAATAAGCTACATACCAATTGTTTAAAATATTGACCAGAAAGATGCTCAAAGGGTAAAGGTATCTGCCACCACCAACCCTAATGGTCTGAGCTTAATCTCCAGGACCCACAGAGAGGAAGGAGAACTGACACACGCATGCACACACTCATGACACAAGTAAATTTAATAAGAAACGAAAAACAAGACACTTAAAATGTTCTTGGTAAAAATAAGTAGCCGCCTTAGACACCACCGTCTGTCGCTCTCGGCTCATGCAAGTATGCGGCTTACCTGTGCTTCAGGTGCTTTAAATACGATTTTACCATTTTCCAGCTTTCCACTACTCTAAAATCTTAAATCCAGAGAAGGTGTGAAAATAGCTACAGTAACAACCATATCCCCACCTCCATCATCATCATCATCAATCATCATCATCAAAATGTGGTATTGTGAGGAACTCACCACCGGGAGGAGAATTAAGGTACTTTCCAGAAACTTCTTTAGTCTTGTTCAGGTCACGGCACGAGCTTAACCATCAAATGAATAATGATAAAAAATAATCTAAATTATCTCAGCAGTAACTGTTTGGGCTCAAATTTCTCAGAAACCACTGAAATTGCCACAACATTTGATAGAGAGAAAAATAAACGCCAGGGCTATGAACACAGAAATTCTGGTCACCAAAAGTGCAGGTTCAAGCCCAACTGCTGTTCTCAACTCCTCGGTTATGTGAACTCAAGCTTCAGTATTTCAACAGCAGGAGGAGGAGGAGCTGTCTACTTCTGATAGGAGTTTAAACCTGAGGTATTGCACGTAGCTCCTAACTTAATACCTACAGTGAACATTCTGTGCTGCTAAACTTTATCTGAGCATAAAGCTGAATTTTCTGTTCTTTGTTCATTTGTGTTTTCTATTTCCTTATAGGTTTTTAATATTTCCAAGACAAAGTCCCCACTGCCTGTTGTTTTTTTTTTTTTTTTTTAACAACAGCAGTCTAACAAATACATAACCAAAGGGCTGTAAATAGTTTGTAAAAAGCATTTTTTGTTTGCTAGATTTGAAGTGTAATAACGCTGTTTCACAACTGCCTTTGAAAAATGCGCTGGGGGCTGGAGTGATGGGTCAGTGGCTAAGAGTACGCACTTGCTTAGAGAGGACCCGGTACGATTCCAAAAAGCCAGGTCAGGTGGCTCCCAACTGCCTGTAACTCCAGCTTCAGGGCATCCAATGACCTCTTCCAGCCTTTGTGGGTGCCTGAACTCTACCCACACTCAAATGAACACAATTAAAAATATTACATCTTTTTTAAAATGGGCCCACATGCACGCACGCATGCACACAAAACGAATGAAATATAATAAAAACGTAGACTTCCATATGCAGCCAGAAAGACGGCTTTATGGGTAAAAGCACTTGTGACCAAGCTGATGGCCAGAGTTCAATCCTTAGGTTTTGGTGAAGAAAAAAAAAAGAATAGACTCCTGCAATTTGTCCTCTGACCTACACATGCTTGCTGTAGCATACAGAATCCCCTTACACACACACACACACACACACACACACACACATACACACACACACAAGCATGCACAAGGGAAAGAGAAAAAAATATATGTAAAATAATTGTTTACTAATAGGGGAGAAATGAATGTTGTATACAAACAAGAATGGGATGCTCTTTCAAAAGATCAGGTCAGTTTTGTTTTTTTTTTTTTTTAATGAGAATAGAGAATACAAATGATAACTCAAAATCCGGGCCTGGAGGAAGGGCTTTTCTTTCTTAATTATACAGAATATCCTTGCTTGACACAATGAATATATATGGCAAAAGAAGAAAAGTCTAAGGACAGAAAGAACACAGGATTTACATTCCTTTTGTGAAAAGACTGGTTGGCAAAAAAAAAAAAAAAAAAAAAAAAACAAAAAAAAAAAACAATGTTGGTTAAAAATCATTTCTTAATAGAGTTTTAACTTTTTCACACGCCCCTGCTGCAGACTGCATATTGGAGTGATCTTATGTAAGTTCATACTGCCTTCTAACCTTGACTACGGATCTCTCGGATAGAATTGAATTGTAAGGCATCAATTAAGTCAGTCCTTCCATTTACAATTACGCATATGGAAAATCTTAAGGCTTGTGAAAAGGTTTATACTCCCATGGCTGTTCAGCCAATGAGACAGGATTCAAGTATTTATTTTTCACACAAAGACACAAAGTTTCTCAAATAGCAAAACAAAATACAATGTCTGTGCTTTGGAAGTAAAAGGTGTTACAGCTGAAATCTGAAATGTTTCCCAGAGGTTATGTTTTGAAGGCTTCTTTCTCAGCCAGTGGCACTGATTTGGAAGGCCGTAAAAACTTTCAGATGTGGGACCTAGATGGCAGCAGTAGGTCACTGGAGAGGCAGGGGCCTTTGAAGGTTCACAGACTTCCTGGTTCCAGCTACTCTACTTTCTGCTCTACAATGATTGGAGGGGCCTCTGCTCACATTCCTGATGCCAGGAAGGCTGAAGCCCCTGAAAGTGTGAGCTAACATAAACCTTCCCTCCCTTTAGTTAGTAATGCTGGATACTTTGATCACAGAGAAGTGAAAATAACTAATATAAAAGATCTTCCATTTCAAAAAAAAATTTTTTAATATACAAATTCCAGGGTCTACAAAGTTAAGTGATTTTAACTAAGGACACTATGAACTAATGAAAACTAAAAAAAAAAAAAAAAAAAAAATCCTAATCCCCTAGAACAGCCAAATGAATAATTCTTAAATAATCCTTACATAATTTTCTAGGATAAATAAGAAAACTATACTATAGACTCAGCATTTATACTGTTAAGAAATGCTTTCTGTGGTTATTGTATTAAATACTCTTTATTACTGAATGGGCTTTACAACCTGGGCATCGGGACCAAATGGGATAAGGGACCACCACAGTATATCTGCGGAGTCAGTAAGCCTAGCTAAGCATGCTAAAGCTCTTGCAAATGCAGACTCCTGTAGGATTAATTCATACTAGCCATGTTATATTCAGTGCACTGTTTCTATGTTATCTAAGTCTACATGAACCCAAATCTAACTCTGCATTGAATGAATAAAATGGGAATTCTGAATTCAATGTGACCTTAGTCATTCCAATCAAAGCACAGCAGAGAAAGATGGAGGTCTTCCTCCATCTTCCCTGGTCACAGTCTCAGGCTCTCATCTTTCCTGTCTTCCAAAAAAATAATAATAATAATAAAAATTTTCATTGTTCTTTCCTTTTTCCCTTTTCCCTCCCATGTCTATCAATCAAGGGCACCATGATCCAGATTTGAGAACATAAGCAGGGCAAGAGTTCGAATTTACCTCACTTCTTTTCTCCATTTGACTCAGATTGAAACTGGAGCTGTGGTTGCAGCCACAATGTTATTAGGCACATAAAATGTCAGCATCACCACTTAATGAGCTTTGGGGATAACTGCTGGATTTAAAGATCCATCCACGAGATGTAGTACCAACCACGGCCTCAACTCCTTGGCTCCGGCTCTCTTTCCAAATGGAGCATCACGAATACTAGCAGAGGAGGGAGAGTGAAGAGAAAGGGCAATGATGGAAGAAGCAACAGAAAAACTAAGACAAGATCCTGACTCCTCCCTGAGGCACCATCAAGTATCACAGTATGGAACAGTGTGGGCCAGGGATCAAAACTGACACAACAGAGCCTCTGCCTCCCAGAGAATCTGACAAAGTAATAGCAGCAGCGTTTGAGAACAATGAGCACACCGGGTGCTGAAACTTATAAATAATCCTTGGGAACTTAAGGAGGCTTTAGGGCTCTAAATTAATTTAGCTTCCATGGCAAGGGGCTAGTTAGGCTACCTTCTTACATTCCTTGTCCTCATGAACTGTAACCAAGAAAGCAAGTTTAAAAATATTAAGCACTAGCTCTTAGGGCTCAAAGTCTATGCATCCACATTACTACTGCAAGGTTCATGCGGGTGTCACTTGAAACTTGCCCTCCTACTTCTACCCCAAGAGTCCTATCAGGTAACTTCTGGATGGTCTCCCTTAGCATATTTGACATGCAGAGAACTGACAGCAGTTCCTTTGAACTGGCTGAGTCATAACCACAGGCTGTTTCACTATTTGGAACACACCATCTCCCAGTCTCCCCATTCTCTTCACATACGATGTGCATTTGGAGAAAAGCAAGCTTCGATCACTGCCATCTATCAGTGCTATTGTGCCAGAGTAGGTAACTGAAGTGAAATATTATCAGATCACTCACTGGATGTCCCAGAATAAGTAAGAGACTTCCTGAATGCAGGTTAGGAGAATCACAAACATAAAGGGGTTTTTCTATAATACGGATGCGAGCACAAGCCCTTCCCAAAGTCAGAGAAGAACACGTTCCAGTGGTTTTTATAGCCTGTAGGACACTGAGGAATATTTTGAGACCTTCTGAGTTGCCACAACTGGGAGGAGGGGCGGGGTGAGGCAAACTGCAAAGAGAGGGTCCACACAGGGGTGACAATAGCATCAGTGACCAGAAACTAGAGTTACCTCTAGATATCCTTGCACAGGGCATCCCCCATAGCCAAGCATTACCTGGTTAGACATGCAGGTAGTGCCATGGTCCTCATTAATTTTAAAAAGTATAATTTCTACACAGCTCACTGATATATTGAACACAGAATGCCTCAAAGTCATCACAGCTCTTTGCAGACACAAACTCCCAAAGTTGGGGAAAGAAAACACAGGAAGTTAGTGAGCAGAAACTCAAGAGAGTGTGTACAAACTTCTCACAACGGTTAACTAAGGTTTGCAATGAGCTGCGGGTAAGGCATCACTGAAACAGAGCTGCAGGTCATGACGTGTGCAGCCATCATTCCACCTGCAGAACCTCCAGGAAGCAGGTCTTCTCGCCGCCGGACAACGACACCTGCTGCACTCACTGATAAGAGATCAAAGGGTTCTTCCTAGTAATTACGTGCCAGCCTAGATCACAACCATTACGTAGCAGAGGGCATGGGGAGGCCCTGACAAAAAGGGTGTCTGTTCACCCCACAGACACCCACCAATACAGCCAGCAGCCAGCAGGGCACGTGCTGACAACCCAACGAGGTGCTAGTTTAGGACTGAAGGCGGACCACTTCACGAGCCACTTCATGTCACCTCGCGTCTCTGATGACGGAATGTGGCTGGCTGACGACACTGTGCCTTTAGGTTTCCAACAGTGCCGACAATACACTGGATTGTCATGAGTTTCTATGCCTGCCTTAAGGGTAAGATTCCAGAATCTAAATCGATGTAACCACATCCAAACAACTCAGAGGAATCAGAACTTAAAAGAATTTCCTCTTCTGATGTCTACCCTCTTTGGCGTTCCAGATAGGGATTGAGCATTTAGTCAGGGTCCGCTCTCTTGATTAGTTTCTTTAGATGTTCAGGGTTTTAGTAGGTTTATCCTATGTTATATGTCTATATGAGTGAGTATATACCATGTGTGTCTTTCTACTTCTGGGACAGCTGACTCAGGATGATCCTTTCCAAGTCCCACCATTTACCTGCAAATTTCATGATTTCCTTATTTTTCATTGCAGAGTAATACTCCATTGTGTAGATGTACCACAATTTCTGCATCCATTCTTCAGTTGAGGGGCATCTGGGCTGTTTCCAACTTCTGGCTACTACAAATAAAGCTGCTACAAACATGGTTGAGCAAATGTCTTTATTGTGTACTTGAGCCCCTTTTGGATATGTGCCTAGGAGTGGTATGGCTGGATCTTGAGGAAGTGCTATTCCTAGTTGTCTGAGAAAGCGCCAGACTGATTTACAGAGTGGTTGTACGAGTTTACATTCCCACCAGCAGTGGAGGAGGGTTCCCCTTTCTCCACAGCCTCTCCAGCATGTGTTGAAACAGGAAACAACCTAGGAACCTGCCACAGAGGGCCTCTGAAAGGCTCTGCCCTACAGACTATCAAAGCAGACACTGAGACTTAAGGCCAACTGATGGGCAAAGTGCATGGAATCTTAAGTAAGAAGTGGGAAATAGTAAGATCTGGAGAGGACAGGAACCCCACAAGGAGAGCAACAGAACCAGAAAATTTGAACACAGGGGTCTCCCCAGGGACTCATATTCCAACCAAGGAACATGCATGGAGATAACCTAGAACCCCTGCACAGATGTAGTCCATGACAGCGTAGTATCCAAGTGGGTTTCATAGTAATGGGAAGAGGGACTGCCTCTGACATAATCTGATAGGCCTGTTCTTTGATCACCTCCCCCTGAGGGGGGGAGCAGCCCTACCAGGCCACAGAAGATGACAATGCAGCCATTCCTGATGGGATCTGATAGACAAAGATCAGAAGGAAGGAGAAGAGGACTTCCCCTATCAGTGGACTTGGGAGGGACAAGAGAAGAAGGGGGAGGGAGGGGAGGGCTGGGAGGGGAGGAGGGAGGGGCTTATGGGGGGATACAAAGTGAATAAACTGCAATTAATAAAAAATAAAAAAAGATTTAAAAAAAGTTTCCTCACTGAATCTATCTTTTGCTCACCTGTAATATGGCCTTGAAAAACTGCTAATTCCACTCATAAATATGTGTGGAAATCAGCCTGACTCATTACCACAGTGTTCCGCGGGTTTAATACAAGCACAGGACACAGGACTAAACAAGCTCCGATTTGCAAAAATAGCCTGTGATTGCTTTTCATTCTCACTAGCCTAATCATTTCCCACCAAAGCCTAGGGATCTTCAGAAGGAGGCAAATACTGCTAAGAATAGGGGCACTACTATTCAGTTCTTATTTTTCAAAGAGGATATGAAACATGAGATCAGCGGAAGCAATTGTCTTGAATCCCACACTCTATTTGCAAAAGAAGAGAGAAATGTCTTTGCTGCAATAGCCCCAAAGGCTTTTAGCTTAGAACACACAAGAGTTGAGAGTTTAAATGGCCACTAATCTTAAAGTAAGACCATAACACAATGGGCAAGAGTCATTTCCCTGTCTCGAAAAGGTAAGAGTTTGCTTGGCTGTTAAGAAAAGGTTAAGAACCGAATGGTTAAACTCTCCTGGGCCTGTGGCCTATGAGGCACACACCAATATCTCAGCAGGGTAGGGAACAGACAGAAGGTAAGATGGCAAGTCTAAGGGAAGGTATCCACAGACATTGGAGGCTTGTGTCCAGCTCCTGAAATAACCAGAAGTCTTCCTGAGCAGACAGACTGGAACAGCAGTGGGGGAGCAGAATGCCAGGGCTGCATGGCACTGAGAACTCATTCTTCTCTTCCAGGCTCCATGGGCATCAGTGAGATCCAAAGGCAGCCTCCAACTCTCCCTACTCCAAGGGGGTCCTGTGGGGCCTTTGTTGCTGCAACGGAGGTGAGAGGGTGGGGTTGCTGCATGGCATGCAACGGGGCAGCCAGTGCAACAAAAGGCCCTGTTGTGGTTTTATCTCACCGTGAGACTCCCCAGCTTTTGGCAGAGCAAAATGGAATAACACAAAGAGGGAGGCCAATGAACAAACAGGCTGAGATACAAGAAGCCACAGGGGCCAGTGGACTAGAGGCTGGGTGGGCCACTTCCTTCTCCCAGTGTGTCCACCACAAAGACAAAGTCACACTTGCACGCGCCCAGTGCTACATACACTTTGCACTGCCTGACAGCTCGCAACTCTCCCCAGTTAGAGTTTAAAAGGTGGCCAAATGCAGTGTCAGGAGCAGTAGGGAGGAAGTTCAGTGAGCGCATCCTGTCCCCGCCTTTGCTCACATCTTGCTCCCGGGAGTGTAAGGGAGTTCCTTTTAACGTCCCTATAGAAAAGGCTGGGTTTTATTCCAGAAAACTGAAATAAATATAACGGTGGTCACTGGTACAAACTTTATATTTCCTCAGTCTCCTCTGAAGAGAAGTCTTCTCGGCATCATCAGAAAATGAAGTGACTGTTTGCTTACCCACTCGGACTGTGTGAGTGGCTTTCAGCCCCAGTTCTAAACCAGCGGATACTCTTTTGCCCACCTGACAAACCACGTCCAAAGTACTTGGTGTATACAAAAGACGGCAGAATAGAAGAGCTAAGAATAAGATGAGCTACCCGGCATCAGAACGGACGCTCCACAGAAGTTTTCCAGTCAAGTGGAACATGTTCAGCCCGTGACCCAGAAATCCAAAATTCCTTTCTAATAGATACTGCGTCTGATCAGCGCATTTTCAACCAATACGCCATGGGAATCCAATTAAAAGAACACTGTATCTTTTGTTTAAATAATGTGTCCATTGTGTTAGGGGTATCTTTCTTCTGCTGTCATTGTTTCTTCACTTTTTCCAAGATTTCATTATTTTCTTAGGCCAAAAATTATTATAACATAATGACCCTTGTCAGGTTCCATAGGTTAGCATTTGGTGGTGAAGAAACTAATTCTTTCCCTAATTTGTTAAAAGGCATTATCTGCTATGACTATAGTAAGTGTGTGCATACATACATAGTACAAACCCCCCCCAAAAAAAGCGCCTGTTACCCATTCACCTCGGAACAAAGACAATTCTGTTCCCTGTTTACATAATAACAATAAAACCAAGGAACAACCTATGTCTGATTCCTTTAACGGTAATTTTAACAAGGCTATTTTCTTTCTTACAATTACATTGGAGCCCTTCAAGATTTGATTTATGAGCAACCCCTTGTAGAATCTCTATGGGATATTACCTCAAAAGGAAATTTAGTTTTATAATGAATGTTTTTGAAACCATTCACTGCATAGTTATTATTTCTACTACACATATACTTCTAGCCATGATGTTTTATGATTCAGAACACACATGCAAATGCACAAACGCTCATGAGCGCGCGGACACACACATATGCAGCCTGGGCCTCGCCCGGGCCCATTCATCTCCACTTCCCTGCAGTCCTCCACTTCCATCTGTCATCAGACCCCTCAGCCTTTCCCGCACATTAATACATAACATATGCTTCCTACTCAGAGTTTCCCAAATATAACAAGCCAGTAGCTTCTGCTATCAAACTTTTATAGACTCGGGTTTATAGAGCAGGCATCAAGAAATAATAGGGTATTTTCTTAGAAACTTTGCTCGTCATTAGGCTTACAGCTTCTTATTGCCAAAAGTGTCCCTCTCCCCCACCATAAAAAAAGCTACTCATTCATCTTCATATAAATTCTTTCTTGAAAGAAGCAAACAAACATAATTCTTCTGTCAAAGCGCATTTTAAAAATATAGGTATTCAAGAGCCTTTTTCATTAATTCTAAGCTATTGTCAAACAACACCTAATTTAACCCTGCTTTATCCAAACACGCATGTAACATGTTCTAGCCACCCAGCTCACGCTATAGTTTGCTCTTGCCTCCTCCAGGAACAAGGACTGTAAGGAAGCACGGGGCTCCTCACTTCTGACTGCTCACCTGACTGAGTTAAGTTTAACTCAGCCCCTGACACTGCAGCCTCTGTGTTGGGGCTGAAGTACAGTCTGCAAAGTTTCTCCTGGGTGCGAGCAGGCTCCCATCCCTGCACCTCTAGCTGGGTCTCGGTGTACAAGACTAGTGCTTTGTCCATTTGCAGCCAGTTTTATCCGGTTGCCCAAACTTTTGAGAAGTTTGACTCCAGCCACACTGCCCAAGTAGTCTATAGCTGAAAGGTGGCTCTTTGGGCCCAGTGTTCCGGGCCTGAGTTTTCACTTGACCCCTGGTTCCCAGGGGGAATCTTTTGTCATATGAAAGCCACTGGCTGTACGCATCGCGTCTCATCATTGTGACTACCTGGCATGGACGCCTTATGGGAAGGAGAGTTTGTTTTCTCCATTTCATCACGGCTGAGGTTCCGGCCAAGCACTGAAGATCACATGACGGTAATCAGGAGGCAGAGGAAAGGGGGAATGTGGTGCACTCTAGTTTTCTATTTTATCTGTTCCTTGTGGAAGGGGGCCACCTACCTTCAGGATAGCTATTTCTCACTCACTTAATCCTGTGATAAGGCCAGCATGGACACACCCACAGGTGTGCCTCATCAGGAAAGACCAAACATTCCCTCTTGCCAAACATTCCCTACCTGAATATTCAGCCCAGGGAATGGCCACTACCCGTGAGTAACTGAACCCTAGAAATCTACCCAAATGTCACACACTGTCTGTTCACTTACATTTAAGCTGACATCTGATTACCAGGAGACTATCTGTGAACACAGCACAGGTTTGACGTTACCGTTGCAATCCCCTGGATGTAGCAGGGTACTTCTTGCTTGTGGAATACACAGGCATGATGCTGAGACACTGTCATCCCTCAAAAATGTCACCAAATAATATACTGTCAAACTAAAACACTTCTCAGAGAAAAGGCACGTTAATAGTTGTTCTGAGAGAATAATGGTGCAGAGCAAACTGGGATTGGTACACTAGAAAGGACTAAGCCAACGGTGAGCACCTAACCAAAATCAAAACAGAAGAAAGAGCGCGAGCCACTCTGTGCAAGAGTCAGCAACCTCAGACCTGTGAAAGGGATGCAAAGGATGAGTGGGCCAACCATATTTACAGTTTGGAATTTAGATATAAGGGAAACTGCCCATTGGAGATACGCTGTGCAGCACAAAGGCTGGGCTGGAGCTTCTACAGGGTAATCAGTCATGATGCTGGTCAACGGCAGATACGGAATGGAACAAGCAGCTATCACCAATCCAGTCTCATAAAGAGCTGTGACCTGGCTGTCCTACACACGCAGGCTGCGTGCTTCCTCCAGTTCTATCCATTATATGCAGCCGTGGCCCACAGACTGTTCCTGAGCTAGCTCCAAGAATTGCAGTTCTTAAAACCAAGTAACTGGACACCAGTTCCCAAATGAACTTCAATCGCCTACTTCAACCCTTCCTCCTGGGCACCTGCTCGCGGGGAACAAGATTGCCATCCACTGGATGCCTTCTTTCTAAGTCTTCTTCAGTTCACCTGGTCACCGAGTTGGAGGGGGAGCAGCAGTCAGTGTGAAGCTGCCTGGGTTCGGTCTGACCGAGGCACTCTGCAGCCCTCACCGTGGTCTCCCCACTTGGGAGCACTGCTAGGGCAAACTGCCCTTTCCATTACTAATCCATCCAGCTTCGGATAGCTCAGACTTTAATGATAAGTAATGTTCCTCTGGACCAGTAATAGGAAAAGAAAGAATAATTGAGGGGAAAAAATTGCCTTCATCAGAGCAATTAAATCTCTAAGGTATCTGGGAATAAATCTAGCCAACCACGAGCAAAAGGCTTGTAGTGAAATTTTATAAAGAAGAATACAAGGTTTGACAAACTACAAGAGATACAGAATTCATAGAAATGAAGAACATGACATTGCCAAGATTTCATGCTCCCTGGATAATATATTAAATATCAATAGATGGGTTCATGCTCTTTTCCCCTCTTTCTGTCTGTCTGTCTCTGTCTCTGTCTCCCTCTCCTTCTCTCCTCTCTGTATATTTGTGTGTGAGGAAAAAAATAAAGAGAAAGGAAAAAGAGCTTCTCAAATTAATCTTCAAACTCATACAGAAAATAAAAAGATTAGAAGTGATTAAAGATTTGGCTTGAACGATAAAACTTTAAAACTGCCCCAGTAAGAGACAAAAGACTATCTCTATAAACGTGTGATGAGCAAAATTTTAGGGTAAAGGAAATACAAAACATAAGTGAAAAAAATAAATAAATCTGGTCACAGCAAAATTTAAAATAACTATGATGTTATTTAATATCTAAAGATGTCATTAAAAAAATCTAAAAAAAATATCTAAAGATGTCATTAAAAAAAAAAACAGGCCTCAAGCTAAGAACATAATTCTATTACCACATATAACTCGTACATTATCATCCAGATAATATAACATAACATAATATATAAAACCAGTAAGAATTTTTTTTTTTTACTTTCCCCCATTTAGAAAAAGGGAAGAAGTTTCCAGAAGAAGCACAAGAATGACCTGTATGTTTAGAAAAGTTCGAGCTCATTAACAATTAGAGGAGGGTGGATCTGACCGCAGTAGAATTTCGTGTCATCATGCATCCAGAGATGAGGTGAACGCACAGGCACAACCACACAGCAGAACCCGATCCAGAAGCGACTTCCCAGGCACTGGAGAGAATTACTGCACATACACACAAAGAAGCATGCACAAGAACAGTCCCAGAAGTACTGTGCAAAATGCAAAGTATGAAAAGCATTTTAAATATATGTTAATATGGGAAAGCATACATTGTGGAACAGTCATGCAATGTTATATTCGCATGATAAATTAAGAGAAATGCACATGTGCAAATTAATCACAATCATACTCTCACTCCATTCTGATCATGCTGCAGTATGCCTCACATATTTCATTGGAAACAATAGCCACCATTGTCTGGACCCTATTTCCAGACCCTATAGCATCCTCCCTTACTTCTCTTTGCTTAAAAAAAAAAAAAAAGTTCCCTGGTAATTTTCCATTAGTGGTTTCAATTATTTCTCTCCTCTCATTTTCTCTTACACACCCTGAGTTTGCACCTCCAAATTTCCATTAAAATTTGCCAGTGACTCTGGTGTTGCTGATCACTTGTTCAGTTCTTTGCACTCTTGATGAAGACCGAGCATGCATCTCGTGGCTCAGATAAGCCCCTTCCTCAGGCTGGCCCCTCATTGTGCTTTCGGAAGCCCACACTCTCCTGCCTGCTCTGATGCAGATCATTTCCCAGTGTCCTCTGAGAGCTGAGATCACAGTGTCTCTGGGTGGCCTTTTTGAACTTATCTCCATATATATTCATACTCTTCTGTTACCATCTAGCCTAATAACATCTCCACTCTAGTTATTACTCTTAGCTATATATCCCACACACTCCCACCAAGAGATACTACACCACCACAGGCACAGTGGACTCTGAAACCATACACAAAAGTAAATATTTTTTCCTTTAAGTTCTTACCTCAGGTATTTTTATAACAGCAAAGAAATGCTAAGACACATACAATATACATATACAAAAATACCTAAATATATCACAAAGAAATGAATTGTGTAACAAAAAATTGACATTCTATTGTTGAAAAAAAAACTTATAGTGAATTCCTTGATTGAAGAACAGACCTTTGGATAATTACTGATAATTAAATATCCAGGATCAATATGTAGGTAGATAAGTCTATTACAGAATCAAAATGTACTTCCTAGGTATAAGAAATGCCTGTTTTTCTCCTGGTTGGTGGCTGAGTATAACTGTGAAATCAACTGGGCTGGTGTAAGGACCCAACTTATCTTTATGTGTCCATAGGATGGTTACCATTCTTGCTTTTTCAATTAGAAGCAGAGAAAAAAGAAGGTAGGAGAAAATATATGTGTGTTAGATATGACGGCACGAGGAAGTGATAGGGGCAGCAAACTGGGGCAAGAGAAAACAGTCAGGGTGTCTAAAATAAATCTCTCTGTAGTTCCCACAAAGCATTTTGGTACTTTAACCTCAGCCGAGATGGTATGCTATGATGAAACCAAGCTTAAAGAAGAGATGGTTACAAATGACACAGAGGTAGACAGGCAGGCCGACAGAAAGACACATTCACACAAACAAACAGAGTGAGACAGAGACATGTTGTTTTAATATATGTATATACTAAAGGTGTATTGTGAGAAGACAGTGAGCTAGTCTTTGTATTGTTCTATCAAGACAGCAAATTCTGAGTTGGATAAATCAGTAAGTGCAAACATTTCTAAGGATTTCTGGGATTTTCTAAAACTAAAAATAATACCTTTATTTTCCTAAAATTTGTTTCTCTTCTAACCAACTATTGGTGCCTCTTGAGCCTCTAGATATAACTCACTCTTTGGGTCTGAGGGTGTGGCTCAGTCATCTGACTGTCAGGTGTGGAACCTTGAGTTGTATGCCTAGCACCATACACATACATAGTAACGTAAACTCGTTATTGTAATAACTGCATGAAATTCCCTTAGAAGAACATACCATCTCCCCACTGGCAGGTCACTCTATTTGTTTCCAGTTATTCACAAGATTGCACTCCATGGCAATCTTTGTACACTCACACTTTTATGTTCCGTGTGCCAAAAAAAAAAAAAAGTACCATTCTATGGAATACGTATTGAAAGCAGAGCACTTCCTTATTCGTCATTTGTATTATCCAGTCAGTCGCCACCAAGTACCCTGCAAGGTGGGTACCAATATCCCACCTCCACTGAAGTACGCAGCTTCCAGTAATACTGACCATAACCTGTACTGATTGCCCATTTGTTTTCTATTTCAAGAACTCCATTCTTTGCTCTGTTTTCACTGACTCAGCTGAAGATATACTTTGAATGCTGTGGAATTTATCCTTTATTTTTCCTGCCATATGTGCAGTAAATTTATTTTTTTTAATGACTGCCGTTTTATTTCTTTGTTTATAGTAACTTGCCATAAGAAAAACTTCACTTTTTACATAGTCAAACACTTTTGTTTTTTTTGTTTTTTTGTTTTTTTTTTTTTTACTTTACAGCTTTTATGATTGCGGGCTTGTTTTAAGAAATTCCTTGAGCTCTGGGTTATAAATATTGTTTCTTAATTCTATTGTTTTGTTGTTCTGTAGTGTTTATATGACCTGGGAATGCTATCACGTGGAGTAAAGGGAAAACTAAGGGTGTTTTGTCTTTACATTAATTTCTATTTCTCCAGCACCGTTTATTAAATACGCTATCTCCCCAAATGATTTAAAACATCACCCTTGACATACCCAGCCCTGGCTCTCTGTCAGTACTAGCTTAACATCTACATCAGCAACTATCAAAAAACAGTTGTGGATTTTCTAGTTACAAATTATCTATCATTACTGTTGAACTGGAAGGGCAGAGTTGAATAGCAAGACAAAGACCATATGTCCACAAGACTGAGACATCTATATCGAGCCCTTACAGAAAAAGCTTGTTAACCCCCAATCTACAAATCACCTTCCAACCACAGACTGTTTACAAGGGTATTTACATTACAGTAATTTTAATTTCGCCTAACAGAAAAATCTTCCTGCCTTGGCTATCTTTGGAGACTTATTCTTTTATGCAACGTTTCAAATGTTGCAGGCAGTTCAAAAAGAAAAAATTAAAAGCTCCTTGAGGATTCAATGTGGTGTTGTGTGAAATGGTATTTTCTGTGACACTCCTTGACCATCCAGAAACACTGTACATTTGAGTCTAATCTGATGACCTTCCCTGGGGCTTTATTCTTCTCTTGTATATCTGCTACCATTCTCCTAAGATTTATTCTAAAATATTTTTGTTTCTTTCTATTACGAATCGAACCTTTTTTTTTTTGTCATTTTCTATTTCTGGCTATTTTTCACCAGTATAGATAAGGCTATTGATCTTTATACATAGTCATGATACAGCAAACTTTATTTTAAAATTTTTCATGTATGTGTTTTTCAGAAAAGTTTTTGCTATGTTGATGAGGCTGGTCTCAGGCTCCTGGAATCAAAGAATCCCTCCACATTAGCTCCCTCAGTAGGTAGGGCACAAGCCTCCACAGTTTCTCACAGCTCAAACTACAGTGAAAGACTCCTGAGTTTCACAAGAATATAATCTCATCCTTTAATACGCAAACAATTTTCTTTTTCTTTCCATATTTTGATTAAAGTGTGCCAACACTTTAATCATTATTTCATCCCCACACAATAGTGCTGCATATAAATAAATAATAGGAGGAGGAGCTGACAAACATCTTTTGGTCCTCATGACCCCAATGTTCAACAACCCTTATTCACTCTAGTATAACCACACCAACTCCATGCATTCCTCAAACAGGCTAGGCACATTCCTACTTCTTGTCCTGTATACATGCTGCTCATACTGCTCAAATTTTTTTTTTACACAGCTTCCTCCTTTACTTAAGTCAAGCACTTACTCCAAAGGCACCATTTTGAGCGCAGTGTTCTCTGACTCAGTACTTTTCGCTGCTCTGCCTTTAAGCTTTTTTTTTTAACTTCATGATATTTACCATAGTGTTACCTGACTAGAAACAGTAGCATATCTGCTTATTGTCTCCCCAAATAGAATCTAAGCACCAGGAGTGCAAAATAGTCTTTGTTCTGTTCCCTACTAGTTCTACAGCACCTGTTCTAGAATGTTCTTTTATAGGAATAAGTATGATTAACACACAGTTTTTAACAACAATGCCTTCAAGGGATCCTATTAGGCTAGGATGTTATCTACACATTTTGGTGTCCAGCCCTTGTGGTGAAACCCCTGGGCCGATACCAGGCTTCCCTGGAGATAGACTTCCAGGCTAGCTCCCCCTAGCAACTTGGGAGATGTACTGCTCTCATACTATATGTATTCGGTAGTAGTTGAGGTCTTTTATTGTTGTTTGTTTTTAAATTGCTTGTTTGTTTTTTTTCCAAGAGAAAGAAGAACAACATTCTGAGACCTTCAGAGAGCTCAGGGTGGCCACAGGCTAGGCAGGAGTTGCCCTCAGGTCTCTGTATACACACCTGGGCACACAGCTCAGTCTGTTGGAAAGCAGTGGAGGTTTGCCCACAGCTAGCTGACATACATGCAAACATGGAAAGCCCCAAGTAAACACAGAGTCAAACTCACAGCACTGCATGCAATAAGACTAAAGAAAAGTCCTCCTGCTGCCCCCATGCCTGCCCCAAAGCCCTCCTCCTGGAAATTCTGAACCTGGTTTTGGTGCCTGGGAAGGCACTCAGGGACATGGGTAGATTGTACCTTCAAGAGTCCTGCCAGAACTGGATTTCTCTCTACACCATGTAAAAGATAATCTAATATACCAAAATTAGATCAGTTACAGGAAAAAAGTCACATCAGTTACTAACATTCAGGGAAATGAGCCACACCTACTTACACACTCTGCCTTTTGGATATTGGAAGCGAAAATTCAGTACCAGTTCAACCGGAGTTCACTGACGTTCTGAGGTTTCATCCATGCGTTCTCTAAGAAATCCCAGAGATCACACAAACAGAATTTCAATGAGGTGTATCCTCACCTGGAAGCAGGAAAAGGAGCCTGCAGTTCTAACAGCATGACTGCCTTCTTGGTCCAGCTAGCATTTCCAAAGTTTCCTGTGGGAGGGCACTGTAAATTTATTTCTCTACTATTGAGCATTACATCTGGCTGGGGAAATGTCTTGCATACTTTATTTATTATATGTTATTTGGAAGGCTTTTGCTGTTTGCTCAGAGAGTACCCCAATGTCATTCCAGAGGATCTAGTCACCACATATGGTGGTTGGAAAAAGCCACTGCTCTCTCATCCCACATCACAGGGATGCTTCTGACTCCCTCAGTGGGTTTCTTCTGCACATGAATAAAAGGCAACAGCAGTGAGTTCGTTGTAGGACTCCCTCCTAGAAAGGTTTCAGTTCTACTATCAGAAGATGCCAAGCAATTTCCAAAGTTTCTCACATTAGGTTCCAGCTCGGCTGTTACCGCAGGCATAACACTTGTAGATTCACAAACAAAAGATTCCCTGTGTGCTATTTTATGATCACACAACTAAGAACAAATAAATTATAAACCAGACCACAGCACAGGTCAGTAAATGCTACACATCCATGGGGCTGAAATAGGATGATATGAATGTCAAGCTAACTGGAGCTGGGAGACATGGGATACTTCTGAAACACAAAACTGGGCTTGGATTTGCATAAACTGGAGCCCCAATACTCTTTCCGGGTAACCATAATTTATCCACCACTTTCTTTGAGGGGGGGGGAGCAACGTGAAGTAAAAAGGAGATGTAATAATTGTGATGCAATTTAACAATGTGGTTAATTAGATCATTAGTCCACATGAATGAACTAGACCTCCCAAAGGGAGTTTAAGGGTTCAAGCAACTAAACAATCCTTCAGTGTCCTCTGAAGCTCTCAAAGACTACAATACAACTTACACGGACAACATAATAACCGCTTTCCCCCAAAAGGGATTGAAATGACTTATACAAATCCAACACAACTTACATCTTTTATTTAACATGGACCATCTGGAATACATATTGAATGCATTTGGCACATTTTCTTTCATTTACTTTAGTAATCCAAAAAGTCATTCTATCTATCCAGTGATCTAGCGCCCCCCCCCACCATGTTTCTGCTTGCAATGGTTTCATTTATCCATGCTCAACGGACAACAAGTTAGAAGGTCAAAAGCAGCTTGATACCATGTCCCAACAGCTCTGCCAGTCTCCTCACTTCATCTTAGCACAAAAAAGCATCACATCATCCCCCATCAGGACCAGGGAGAGTACACAACAGTAAGATATTTTAAGAGAAACCACATCCACATAGCTTTCATCATGACACATTGTTGCATGATAACTAAATATCCAGGATCAATATGTAGGTAGATAAGTATTCTATGTATTAATTACTGTTGTTAATTTCTTATTATTCCTAATTCATAAATGTGCTTTTTCACAGGTATGCTGTATAGGAGAGAGCACAGTATCCATGAGCTTCAGTCAACTCTGAGGCATCAAGAAGGCATCCACTGGGGGACTGAAACATCCCACTGACAAGAAAGAGTTATACTCTGTGTAATACTTCTATGTTAAAGGAAGCATCCAAAAAGCTGTTAGCTCACTTTAATAAACTCTTTTTACCTTTTCTTAATGGTCAAGAATTTTTTACTTGTTAGTATCAGAGAGAGAGAAGAAATTCTCAATTAGAAAAGAGGCTGATTCACTCGCTCAGTGTCATCCAGCAACCAGTGGAGATGGCGGGCCCAGCATTCCAACTGCTCTACACGCCACGAAGCTCCATGTGCTCACCAGAGCCCGGAGCCTGCCTTACATTCCAGAACCTACAAAGGCCAGGGGACTGTGCTTAATGGGAGCAGATGAGAGAAGGCACCCATCAGCTCTAGCTGAAAACCTTTCTCACCCCTTCTCCAAACATGTTCAGCAACCCAAGCAAATTCAAGGTCTTGCTGTGTACTTCTGGTGAGGAACTTGGGGCAGGGGAGAGGGGGTTGGTAAAAAATGAAGAAATGGGGAATAGTCATGACTCACACTCTACACGTACTCATCAAAAGACACAAGCTACTATGCAGCCAGTCTCCCATCTTTATTCTGATTAGCAGGACCAGAAGGAATGCAGACTGACCCCACTTACGGAGCCCTCCCTAGATAAGCCGAAGAGAGGCTTCCAAGGACACCATGCATGCTCTCTATCAAGATTAATAGCCATGAAAGTTCTGAAGAGTCTCCCTTCCCCATGGGTGGGGCTGTCACAGACCACAACTTACTTGAGCCATTCTGGTTTTTTAACATTCTTACCTCATAACACAAGAACGTTCTCATCAATTTATCTTTCTTTGCAATGTACAGGGGACTAAATATATCAGTAGAGTCATACACTTCAAAAGTGCCTCATAGGGGGAAGACAAAAGACATACTCTAGATTCTACATAAACAGGAATCACACACCTACTGAAGAATTACTCGTCCTAAAACAGATGACACAAAAAGTCTTATTGCCGTAATTTAACGAAGGCTGTCCGCTACATAGCACCAAACTGACTGTGAGGTGAAGAGACATTCCAAAAGCTTGGTTTTAGCATTAAGCATAAAGAATGGTCCCTTTCCAAGAATGCCACGGGTAAATATCTGAGAACATCCATCTAACACAGCTCAGGCGTTTACTCAACAAAGTGAGCAGAGGTAATAGTCAAGACATAAATGCAACACTAAGAATTTCCTCAAAGTCTGTAGCAGCACGGGTGCACTACCCCAAATGCTGACCATACCTAGAATAAGTGAACAACCTGGACCAAGGTGGAGGAGATTAAAACTGCCATGTGACATGATGGCGTGGAGGTGGGTGCGAAAATGTTTTTTTGGAAAATAAAATTTGATAAGAGACAAGTTTCCACAGATGCAAAATATGTTTATTTTTGCAGAATTAACCAGAAAACAAAAGTACCCAAATGCCCTTCTCAAAGGAGATTTACTCAGATGTATCCTGAGAAATGAACACTGTCACTTACCCTGTGTTTTACAGTTGGTACGACATAAAAAAGCTACAACGGAACCAAAAATGGGACTTTAAGTGGGCTCAGGGTAAGGATGCTTGTTAAGCAAGCCTGGCAACCCAAATTCAATCCTGGAACCCACAAGAGAGGAGAAAACCAACTCTATAAAGTTGTCCTCCAACCTCTGCATGTTTACCACAGCACAGGATGCCATAAAAAAAAAAAAAGCCAATCATACAAACCACGCTAGAAATAAAACTTAAAACTACTACTACTTGAGATGTTCTGCATAATCGCTATCCTCCCATCACATTTTCTACTTCTCTATATCAAAAATATCCGTAAATCTCTGGGCAAGGTTTAATGTGGCCAATGGCAAGGAACTCACTGCTTTTTCAGGATATTCCAAAATAGAAGCATTAAAGGCACCAACTTTCTTCCAGGTCATGACAGACCTCAGGTCACCAGAGAAAACTGTCCTGAGAAGCCTTCAGCTTGATAGTCACTTATCTAGAGTCATGAGCCATTTTAGCCAAAAAGAGCCACTGGACATTGAGATGGTGTTCTGAGAATGGCAGTTATCGTAGGAGGAACCTGGAAAGCAGGGCACTTAGCTAACAGCTGAAAGGAATGAGGGACAACAGAGGCTTTTCTCCCACAGAGGGATGCCCCACCTTCAGGGGACAGGGGAGCTCAGAAGCCCCAGAAAGACTCCCAGCGTCAATTGGACACATGCTGTCATTTTCTCCAACAGGCCCCACAACACAGTAACACACGGCGCTGAGTTAACCGGCCCCTCCATGGTGCAGGCGTTGCTGCCTCGTCTGGAATACTCTCACCCTCCTCTGCTTCAGGGCCATGAAGTAAAGCACTGCAACATGGCTAATCACCGGGGTGGCTATGAAGTGACCCAAAGGTGGGTATAGCACCTACAGCATGAAAAACCTGGGAAGGGTAGGGCTCATGTCCCGGGTGGGACAGAGAGGCGGCGATGTGTGACTTCTCCATACCCTCCAGAACGGTGCACACTGTAAACATCGTTTGTGGAGTCTTCCGTTTAATAAGTTCAGACTACGAGTAACTAACTCGGCAGAAAGGGTGAGTAAAAAGGCGGATCACGGGAGGAGGTGGGCCGACGCAAGTGACATGGAGGAGATGGTAACCAGGAGGTCTGGAAGCTGTGTACATGTCTGCGTCGCAGCTGCGCAGAAGAGCAGAGAGAGGTGAGAAAAGCACCTCTCAGCTCGCAAAGGAAAACCCTCTAACATCCAGAGCTGCATGACAAAGACACTGGGCGCCTCATTTTACAAGAAGAGGCAAGACACACGCTCAATGGCCATTTGTCAGGCTGGTCATACTTCAGAGCCCTGTGGCGATACTTGCTCATTTTCCAACCTGATCCTGAGCACAACAACCCATCTCCTTGACTATCCATGGTGATTATAATTTTATGGTGGTGTACAGCATGGGGATAAAAAAAAAAAGTATTTCTTATATAGATAATAAGGCATCACATTGTCTACGCCTGCAACCTGATAAAAATGCATAGACAAAGGAGGAGAAAAGCAAGCACTTTAATACACATGATAGGACAGTAAACCCCATGAGAGCCCTTTGGACCCATTAAAGAGGAGGAAGCTTAAGATCTGAATGAACGCCAGGCACTCTACCGAAGACCCAGACCACTAGGCCTTGGAAGCAGAACTGCAGGTCACCCGCGCATCTCGGTCCCCACGATCGGCGAAGCCATGGGAAAGGCTGGCTTGAAAATGCAGTTGTGAAACCTCTCTCAGCTGCCAAAATTTTTCAGTCACATGGAAAGTAGGGTTGTCAGGCTTCCTTAAAATTCCATTCTTCAAAATAAGCCTCTCATCGTCCCTAGAGAGACTAATTAAAAACACAAACCCACATTCCCAACTAGCCATCCCTCTGCTCAGAAATACTAATGAGAAACTAGACTTGAAGATAAAAGGCTATTTAACAGATTAGTCAATCCCCCTCCGCCCTTTGGTCCTACAAGCCAAGCTCCGCTGGAAGAACTCAACCACACCGAGAAAGAAGCGTGTCGCCGGTGATTCACACCAAGAAGCATCATTCCGAGGCCTGGCTGAGGCACTTGTAGGAACTGAGACTGAGACAGTGACTGAGACAGATGTCACACCTCCACATCTCAATTGACACAAAGTGGAGGGCTAACCTCCCCTCTCATCCCTTCCTGGCTGTGTTACTAAAGAAAAAGTGGGAACATGCTGAGAGGAATTAATATAAAATTGTATGAGAAATACCAACACACAGGGGTCTGATCTAGCTAAAACTCTTCAGCAATTTCACGACTAAAAGAAAAAAGGAGAAAAGAAAAAAAAAAGAGATAGTGCCAAGGAGCTATTGTCAACTGCCATAAGGGGATGAATAAGGCAATTTTCTTCAGGGTTATGTCCCTGCGAGGCTACTTAAGCTTCAGGAGATGGCCCTACATTCATCCACAGATTGGTTTCACTAAAGGACTCCGTGGCTTTAAGAGCAGCACGTTTCGTTGGGAGGGAAGGACAGGGCAGTTAAGAGAGGAAACAAAGAAAAAAAAAAGGGGGGGGTAATTTGATCAAGACATCATATGCATGCATGAAATGCTCAGGCATCACAAGGTGGGGTAAAAATAAGAGCCAAGGGAAAGGGTCATTTTATTACTTTCTAAATCTGATGCAAAAAAATAAATAAATAAAACTAATTTTTAAAATACCCTAACAAGCATCAGTTAATGACATCATTAAGACTGTCACAACCAAAGGAAAACAAATGATCAGAAGCAATACAGCAGTGCCCTGCAGGAACCCAGAAAAACCTATTTATGTAACACCATGGAGGAGAGGGACTGAATTAGGCAACATTCTTAACACTTTACCCCCTACTCATACCCTTACCTGTCATCCACACCTCACAGGAGAGACAGAAACCTCTTTGTGGTGAGGATGTATTCAAAACATCAGGTATAATGCCACGGTGGCAAAGTGGGTGTCTGCTTTCATTCTGCATTCAATGAAGACAAATGGCTGTGGTTTTAAAGCATGTAAAAACAATGACATATACATCCTTTTTCCTATAAGGTCTCACTCCAACACTTCCTACCGTCATTAGCTATCGATACATTAGTCCTGGGTCCTTCCAATACCCTACTGTTGCCAGCAGAATGTTCTCCCATCTTCTTACGTGTTGCTTTCAATCTAACACACACGCCAAGCATGGACGTTGGCTAGGATTCTGTATACAGCATAAGCTGGTGGAGCAAGATCAGGGAATGCTTCCCTCCCCTGCAGAATGAGTGTGTGTACTCTGAGGCAAGGGTTCTACCACAACTACTTCAAAGTAACTAGAAAGCTTTTTTTCCTATCTTCTTCAAAATTCGTTGCCAAATGCTAGGAAACCAAGACTCTAAGAAACCTCATCTCTGGATAAATAGAAAGTTTAAATATCATGGAAAAAGAAAACAGTTTTTTGAGCTGGGCGTGGTGGCAGAGGCAGAAGGATCGATCACCAAGGTTCACTGTCAGCCTAGCCTACTCAGTGGGCTCCAGACCAGCCAGAGCAAGCCTGTCTCAAAAACACAACAAACAAATGTATTCCACATGCACTGCCTGTTGCTACTGTGCTGGTTGTGAAGGACACGGAGACGACACACAGAGTAGGAGAAATGAAATGGATGAGCAGATCAGAAACCACAACACACGCAGGATAACCTGCTTCCGTGAAGCTAGATTCGAGGAGCCTGGGGACAAAATGGGATGTCAGGCCAAATATAAGCTGGATGACAATAGAAAGCCAATCAGGAGATAGTGCCCAGAGGAGAAAACCTGTCAGCTGTGCTTTCCAAGACTCATCAAATCTCCACTCCACCCAGAAAGAATGTGGACTTCCCTTTTTTAAAATGTAGTTATGCTATCTACAACACTGGAGAAATAGCAGGAGGCTCATTATGGTTGGTGAATGATATACCTAGCAAAGAAAGGGTTAAGGATACAAGGCATGTAACTGCAAAAAGAGAGACCACTTGTATAAAACAGGAGGTAAAGAACCCCATTATCTGTAGCCTTCGATTTGACCACAGCTGTGACGAGGAATTTTGATACGATATAATCTTGCCGTGGGGTGGGGGTGGGGTCGGGGAAACAGCCTGACACAGATGAACTCTACCTTATGCGTGGAGAAAAATCGGGCCATGATAGGAGTAGGCAGACAACCGACAATAGGGGACCAAGCATACCACAGGTTTTGCGTTCTGTCTTGCAGGCCACCTCAAACACTGAACGCACTGGAACTACAAGAGAAATGCAAGTGATCGTTTGGTCAAGAAAAATCACCTGTCAGGCATGGTGGCACACGTTGCTAATGACGGCAATCAGGAAGCAGGGACGGGAAGATCTCTGTGAGTTCCCAGACAGCCTAAGACTACATAATAAGACCATGTCTATAAAATAATAATAAAAATTTTAAAACACAGGTAACAAATTTATTACTGGTGGTTTGGAGAACACTACGGTCAGGACATGGGGAATACCCTCTTTTCCTCATTACATACTGTCATTTTCTAGCCTTTCATGGTGGGAAACCAGGGAGGTCCCTGGGCTCCCTTAAAAAAGGTGTTAATCCTCCATAAGAAGCCCACCGTTATGACCTAACTAGTTCCCGCCTACAACAGTGTGTGTGAGGAATTTAACATGTCAAGTTTGGGGAACGTGAAAATATTCCGTCGCTAACTGATGGATGGCAGGAAAGTCTTGATGGGGTCCAATATGACAGTGATGTAAAATAAATAAATAAATGAATGAATAAATGAATGAATGAAGCTGGCTTAGGTGAGCAAGAGAGAAGAGCCACTGACTGGTCGGTCTCACAAGAGACATGCTTTCAATGAGAGCTTCAGGCTAGCCGAAGAGAAAAATGAAACGAGCAGATGACAGAGATAACATTGGGAAGATGCTACGCCACCTGGTTAGAGGGTACGATCTACCTAAAGCAGTGGAAAAATAACTTGTTACTGATTGTGTTTAGGGAATGATAAGACATTCCAAGGAACCAAACGAAAAGAAGGTCTAATTAAGTGTTAAGCTACAAATAGAAAAGATAAACTGCGTAAAATAAAAGTAAATGGAGAGCTTCGTATCTCGTCTGTATCCTTTGATTTTTCTATATCATGCTAAAATATAATAATTCTATTTCAAAAAGCTAATGAATAGTTTTCCCTAACGTCATACAATTTTAGAAGGAGAAAAGACTCTACCAGCAAGTTTCTCCTGTTTATAAAGAGGTCTCCTAACGACAAAAGACAATTTGTTTTATTTCAATTTTTTTTTTGTTTCATTTTGTTCTGTTTTATTTTGTTGGCAATTCCAAACGATTTAAAGTCTCTTAATGGATAAAATTTATTTACATTGAGAAAAAAAGAAAAAGCACTTCCCTGCATACTTCTGTTAAGTATTTCCAAATTGTAGAGTCTGGAGTTTTACATTAAGAATCTGCCTCCAGAAGCCAAGAAAGGGACCCGTAGGAGCAGAAATGAGGCTTCAAGGGGGAGAAAGACAGTAGGACATGTGTGCTACAATGTGGCAGGAAGTGGAAAGGTTTACATGGTGATGGAGAGGGGGCCAAGAAACTGGGTGAGAAAGTAAGCCCAAACTAGGAATAAGTAAATAATATTCATTTTAAAGAAAATATATTTTTTTAAAAATATCTACAATGCAACTCTTACAGAGACTTTTAAAAGGTCAAAACAAATCAAGCAGTCAGCTTCTTCTACATAGTCACCAATTACCAGACTCCTTCCTGCAGTCAGAACCTGTGTCACCCAGATCGGGCCCAGTATCCCACCATGACTGGCTCCCCATCAGTGATGGTCTCCCTAAATCTTCAAGGAAGGCTTCATAGAGTAGCAGTATTACCCGTGACATCATTATCCGGTACAGTATTACGAATGGCATAACACTAAGCTTGCTGCCCACTGATGATCCATGACCATGGCTACCTAACCTTTGAAAGTTCCCTGTGAAGGATTTACTTTCTAAGAAAGACAACTTTACCCTGCTACCTATCATTAACTCTAAGGTGTAGCTACTTGTAAAAGAGTGCAATAGGGTGTTTATTGTGAGTACCATATTCTTTGCTTTAAAACAAATACTGTGCTGGGAACTTCTGATTTTTTTTTTCAATAAACTTATGTTAAAAGTTAATATTTTTCATTTTCTCTGACTAAGAATTTGGTCAGTTCAGGTCTGAACTTTCTAGCTCCAGATAAGTAAGGCAATATAGCTAATATATTAGAAGGTATAAAACCTGACTTACTTGTAGAATATAATACCAAGCTAGAGTTTCTGGAAAAAAAAATCACAAAAAAATATTAAGATAAATAAAATGTTAGTGAAAAAAGATCACATAGACCAAAATATACAAGCCATGAAGCTTCCTGTTAAGAAATGAGAAACCATGTAAGAGAACCTTCCAGCTCAAGGAGACAGAGTAGATCTGCCTTTGACAGGAAATGAGAGCAAAGGGCAGGTGGGACCCTGACAGTAACAACACACTTGCCAGATGGAGTGATCATTAGTCACAAGAGACTGAAGCAATGATAAAAATGTAAACAAGAGGAGAGGAAACACAATTCCAGAGACAGGAGAGAGGCTGGGGTAGAAGAAGTTAATGCTTAAGCAAGCTCATCAGCAGATGAAGAAGGTGGGTGCAAAACCTGAGAATATTACCTCACTGATCTGTTCAAATTGTATGTTTGTGGATCAGTTGAAGTTAAGTTTAATTTTGGAAAGAAATGAAACCAAGTGGAGTGGTACAGCCCTGACTTCCAAAACACGGGAGCCTAAGATAGGAGGACAGCTCAAAAGCAGCTAGAGCCACATAGCAAGAACTGTCCCTCCCCCAAGGGAAAAAAAAAATGTTTAACAATGAAAATAACAAAAATTAAGAGAACAACTCTATCAATGGCCCCACTTTTCCCTACTAAAGGCCTGATTCCAGAGACAATCCAAAGAAGCCAATTTCTGATAGTTATTCAAAATTGTTGACAAAGATGAAGTTATCCTGCAAAAACAAAGACCACTCCATCGGAATATCAAGCAGACCCTCCCGAGTGCTGAAGGGCTTTTCATCTATCACCCCAAAGCATAGGTTCACTCCAAGCACAAACCAGAGTATTCTCCCTAAGGGAAAGATCATGGAGAGAGAGAGGTGCATATGCCAGGAAGACACACCAGTTAGGTGCCCAGAATAACCAATGACAACAACAACAACAAAAAAAAACAAACCAAAAATGGACTGAAAAAGTATAATTTATAGAACATGCCTTTGCAAAAACTTAAATTGAATAATCATTCAATGCCCTAGGAAGACAATAGAGTGGAGGGAAAGATTTGGTTGCTGAAATTTAAAATGTTCAAAGAAAGAACTGAAAACTTTTTGTAAATGATTTCTCTGTGTGTGTGTTTTCTTTTCACAATATGAAACAAGGACAGAACGAAACTATCTTTGAAGTATGAGAAGGTTGCTCAGGAGCTAGTCAGACCCGGTGCAAGTGGGGAGACAGTGTGTTGGGAAGCATCCAGACACCCTATGCATGCGCTGTACTTAAACGGATCTGTCCGTTAGAAGGCCCAGCACTGTGAGGGAGAAGCCAGGGCAGGGACAGACAGAGGAGACAAGCTAGAGACTTCCACAGAATTTCTAGAGCAAGGTGATCAGGGCGAGAGAAGCAGATCTCTGGAGGGTGGGGTCAGGATTCTGAGTAGACCTTCAAGAGGATCTTCAAGACCACTAAAAGATTTGTTAGACTTTTTAAAGGTAAAATAGGATAAGTAATCAAAAACTCCCCTAAAATCGAAAAGGAGTTAAATGAATGCAGTGGCCCACAGGGTCAGATGAATGACATGCTCTTTGAAAAGCTAACTGTGTAATTGGTCAGGCAAGAACATCTCCTTTAAGGGGTCCAAGAGCAGAGACACTGCTGGCACCATCTCAATGGTGAAGAATATTTACAGTATCATAATAATAGCTAGAACAACTACTGGTTCTCCTCTATAATCAATCTATACATCAAGTGTATAAAATGGAATTACTTAAGATTAAGCAACAGGATGCAATGTTACAAGTCTCACAGTGCAAAACTGAACAGGGGGCAGAAAATGGGAAATGGACATGAGGACAAAGAGGTGGCGTCCAGCAGAGCATTGGCATCATCTTCTGATGTGACGAGAGACCAAGAGATGTTGAGGGTCAGGCACGGTGGCTCACACCCGCAATCCTTGCACGTGGGAAGCCAAGACAGGAGGACCACCCTGAGTTCCAGGCTCTGTAAGACTCTGTCCCGAGAACAAAGGGCAAGGGGCGGGGGACGATTGACATTTCGTGATACAAGACTTAGCATCTGAAACAAATATTTTAAAACCAAAAGGTAATCGGCAGAGGCGCCTGCTCAGGAAGACTGGTGAAGTCAGCAGGGACGGCAGCAAGTTAAACTGGCACTGTGGTCCACTTCAGCTGGGCGCAACTGAGAAAGACGGTAGAGTATCACAGAGACACACCTCCCGGTGCATTTGTAAGGGTTTTTCTGGAGAGAACTGAGTGAGCGAGGGAAGACCTGATTAGAAGGTCAGAGGCCGGAGGCACCATCCCACAGCCAGCATCCAGACTGAATGAGAAGGGAAAGGGAGAGCGACCTGAGCCCCTTTCCTATCCCACTGTTCTCTGATCCACTGAGACATGAGGAAGTGGTCTTGGGCTTTCACTGCCATGGAGGCACCAGTTGCCATGTTTTCCTCCTCGGGAGGGGCTGCCTCCCTTCAAACCATGATCCACCATGAATAAGCTGTTTCCATCAGGTATCTGCTTACAGCAGCAGCAGCGGCAGCAACCACAAAAGGCAGCTACATAGCCATGGTGGTGAAAAAAAGTTTAAAACTGACAAATCAAAAGATGGCACAGACGCTGACAGACACTCGCACGCTGGCGTATGCTTCTATGAGGGTTCATGTTCAAGTGCGCTGGATCTCTCTTACCCTTGACAAACTTTTTAATGCACTTTCCAAAGTTTACTAGTTTCCTTGACTACTAAATATACACATGCAAAGGTAAAAAATCTGAAGGAAATTATGTTTCTCAATCTCCACGATGTATAACCCAGGCCTTGGCCATCAAACCTTATTAGGCATGAGCCGCCGGGATGAAGGGACTCTGCAAGGAGGGTCCATTTTCCTGGCACTCATCTGAAATACACTTTTCAGAGGATCAAAAGGGGGAGCAACTGATGAACCCACGTAGGCACCATGCAGTTTGACCCAACACATTAATGTCAGGCCGCTACGAGGCAAAGTAAACCATGAACCACAGCCAGTGTGCTGACTCAGGCTCTGGAGCGGCACTGTATCCATCTGCTTGGCTCTAGCAGCCCCATTTTGAAACACTCAGCCCTGTTTGAGAAGTGTTTATTACATGGTTCCCCCAGCTCAAATGCATTTTACCCTTCGCTCCATAACACAAAAAGCCCACATTCTGGCCTGTCCAACCTAGTTTTGTTTTGGTTTGTTTTTGGTTTGTTTGTTTATTTGTTTGTTGTTTCCCCCACATACGAACCCTGTTATTCCTAGTGAACACTGGTGGGAAACCCAGAATTTTTCAGGAATTTTTTGTTGTGTTACACAGGAAAGAGTTGCCCAGCATGTCGGTGATAGCCATCAAAAGAGCAAAATAGAGAAGTCGGTAACAGTAGCTGTGCTCAGAGAGCCAGGACAGGAAGGGGGAAAAAAAAACAGGGCTTTGCGTTGTAAGCTCCACTGTGCAATATATTTTGTATAACTTTAATTTTTCTATCCACGGCCACACTGACAAAAAGGGGGAACGACAGCGACAGTGCGAACACAGCAATAATGACGTGATGCCACCATGATGCCCTACGTTGGGTTTCTGATGCTGTGTTAAACACTATGAGCAAAAGCAACGTGGGGAGGAAAGGGCTGACTGCATCTTACACTTCCGGGTAACAGTCCATCACCGAGGACAGTCAAGGCAGAGACCTGGACAGAGGAACGGAAACAGAGGCCATGGAGGAATACTGCTCCTACCTCAGGCCTTGCTCAGACTGCTTTCTTAACGAGTTCGGTACACGTACCGAGGGAAAACACCTCCCACAGTGGCCTGGCCTCCTCCACTTCCTTCATTGGTCAACAAAAGACCCACAGCCTTCCCTATGAACTAGTCTGATGGAGGCACTTTTTCAACTGAGGTTAACTTCCCAGATAACTCCAGCTTGTATGGAGACAGGAAAAAAAAAAAAAAAAAAAATCCAACCAGGACATACGACATCATCAAAAATACAGAAAATGGTGACAAGCAATAAAGGAATGATACACTAAGAGACAAGCCAAGTTTCAGAAAGAAATGGCTGTGCAAGAATGTATAGGAGTGTATGTATATGGAAGGACTGCCTGGAAGGGCGTGACTGACGAGGGGCACCTGATGGCAGAAGAAATTTGAGAAACCATTTTAAAAATTAAAAAAAAAAAATAATAACAACAGTAAAAGTAAATTTAAAAGAAAATCCTCTTAGAAACGTTTCATAACTACTAGGCTAAATCATCACGGAAAACCTGGGGTGTTACTGTAATAGGAAAAGGTGAGAAAATCTTCCCTGTGACAGCTTAAGTGCTGCTTTAGGTGGTGCAAGTGCAGGTGCAGGGGATGAGAGTGAGCTAAATGGCCATCAAGAGAAGAATGAAAGGTCAATACTTAGATTTATTGGGCCTACAGGATGGCTCAGCAGGGAAAGGCACTCGATGTTCAGGACGGGAGTTCAATCCCAGAACTTGCACAAATGTGGAAGGAGAGAACCCGCTCCACAAGGCTGACCTTTGACCACGGAATGTGCTATTTCATAAGTGCACACAAGCATACACAAATAATTAATAATAGCAATAATAAATAACTTTATTTTAATCTACATGTCTTGCGTTACACCTAAAATGCTAAATGAAGAACACAGGGAGGTGACCAGTTATATTATCTCATGTAAGGGTAGATTTCTAGGAACACAGGCCAGTGACCTCTGTCACGATTACATGACATGATAGGCTTCTTTCTAAGAACATAGATCACTTCTTTCTAAGAACCTCTGAGCACTTTCACATGAAGTGGGAGATTTCTAAGATCACAGGAGATGATGTGGTGAATCTCTTTCTTTCCATTGCTACTCAGTACAGAACAGCAAATAGTCTAAGTGAAATGAAACTCTTGAATCAAAGTTAAATATGTAAACGAGCACTTCCAAAATATACTAAAGAGTAGAAACAGAAAAATATAGTTACATAATTTTCTTCTCTCCAAGACGATATAAAAAGAAAATATAGAATTTCAAATAAAAGAAATCATGTTAGTTAAGCGAATCGAGGCAGTATTTCTGTCATATATTTTAGAAGCATTATACAAGTGAGTAAATATGGAGGAAAGGCCTAGGAATCTTATAAAATATGTTCTAAGCTGAAATTCAGCAGACAGGAGTAAAACTCTCAAGTGAACATTTTCAAATCATAAAATAATTTTATCTTAAAAAGGGTCCTAACATGAGGCATCAGTGATCTATGATGTGTCAGGCCTGCAGATGAACTACGATGGACACACTTCCTAGCCCAGCGACTCAGAAGTCTCTCATCTTCCTGACACTCAATTTCCCTCTCCCTAAAACAGGAACGGTAATTCTTACCATACACTGAAACAGAAAGGGTTAAATCAAGGAAAAAAAAAAAAGTTCAACACGAAACACAAATGGAAGCTTTACGCTCTCCGTTGACCTATTTCTATTGCCAATATCCTCTATGCTTTCCAGGTGCACACAAATCATCACAAATCAGTCATTTCATCACATCTCAAAACTATGTAAAACATCTGTTCAATCTTTGCCTGGGAAGCTGTATGCTGTGTGAGAACAGAGAAGGCCGGTCAAAGCCAGCTGCCAGAGAGGCAGCGGGCCCTTCCTGAGCTATCAGCCTTCCCATTCAACCTCCCTTGCCATCTTTCCCAAACTCAATTTTCTCACCTATAAAATAGACAATGGTGTCTAATTAGAACTGTTGAGAATGTTAAAGAGGATGTGCGCAAGGTGTAATTTTAACCATTTTCATTTACCTCTCACCAGGAATTATGCTGCTACTACATCCTATAATGCAGAATATATTACACAAGATAAGGATGAAGCCTAGAGCTGTTTTCTGAAACACCTCTAAATCTGAACCAAAAGTCAGACTGAAAATAGAGCAGCGGCAGGCATCACATGCTCAGTGCTTTTTACTCCCCATGGAAAGTATCAGTTCCTGTACTTTCTTTCATTCAAAGGTCAAATATGATAGGTTGTTTTGAAATTCAAAGAGCTCATTAGTGACTATGCAATGAGCATCTACTATATTGTACATACTCTTCATGGGGGCCAGCAAGATGGCTCCATGTAAAGTCATTTGCAGTCAAGCCTAATGACCTGGGTTCAACTCCTGGTACCCATCACAAATTGTCGTGGTATTCACTCACACAAACCTACTGTCATGCATATGCACATACTAAATAAACAAACAAAATAGCTTTAGAGACTCTTCATGGCTAGTACAATCTGGCAAACAAGCAAATACACAAGTCCCTGCCTTGAGGGACCTAGAAACACCTGGCTGGCCACAGGGCCACAGGTAGGGTACTGAGTGAAGCAGCTTACAAGACAGCATACAAGAGAGTGAACCCTGCTCCCATCAGCACCTCAACCAACTGGACATCACCATGACAGACACAAGCACAGGAAAGATGACCTGAAAAATAAGACCAAGTCCCAACCCATCATCACTTTACTGTTCTAGGCCTGAGCAACCAACTGCTCTGTGAGATAGGGACAGAAAGCCCTGATCAACTTCTCTGTAAGGCAAACCACCTCCCAGTCAACTCCAGATAAACCCAAGAACCAGTGTCCCTACACCTAAAGAAAGATAGCAAATCCCAGGTAAGTCCAAACCCATTTATTAAATAATTTTTCCACATTCACTTCCACAGTAGCTTTACTATGAAAAAGGAAAAGAAAACAAATTTCAACAAACAGCCTAAAATGCCTTTTCCATGGGGTTTATGATCAGAAGAGTAAGCCAATAAACAGTTAAACAGAACACTTTATGTAAATAATAACTACAAACCTGAATGTCTCTGCGTTGTCGATGACACATTATTTCACAGTTACACTTCAACTACAACTTTTTACTCAGCGTTTTTTAGAGATGAGATTCCTTACTAGTTGACTTCAATCTAGTTGGGCATCCATCCACTAATATGCAGATTAATAAAACACGTAAGTTTTGGCATAAAACACATAAAACTATTGACAATACTTACTTGGAACTACAATGTAAACATAGATATACATATATATCAATGACAAATCAGACCCCACTATGGAACCCAGTGGTTCCATACAGTCACCCTAAAACTCTGCCTAAGAGGAGCCTCTAGTGGCTACGGTCAGTTACTAGCCATCCCACCATCCACCCATGCAGATTCTGTGAACACAGTCATTCTCAGTGCGATCATCTTTCCCTTCTTTTCTCCCTCTACTCTCCCTCTGTCTTTCACTCTTTCTCTATCCCCTCTTTCTCCCTTTCTCTCTATACCTTATTGCCTCTCTGTTGCACACACATAGCCCCAAGCAAAATGTGTAGCTTTCAGTAGCTATATTAAGTCCAAATTAAGTCCAAAAGGCTGATTTTTTTTTCGTTAATGCATATAAACCAATGAGCAGTGCTTGTCCACCAGAGACTCCTGGGAGAAAAGCCCCCAGCTCCCCAAGAACAGACTATACATCCAAGCATTACAAAGCACCAATATCATGTACTACTCCGCTCAGGGCAGCAACCTTAATTTTTAAAATGGCACCAATGGTGATCTAAACCAACCCAATGAAAACTTTTTTTTTGTAATTTGTTTAATTTTTATTATTTATTATAATTATTCACTTTGTATCCTCGCTGTAGCCCCTTCCTTTGTCTCCTCCCTATCCCAACCTCCCACCCTCTTCTCCCCCTATGTCCCTCCCCTTATCCACTGATACAGGAGGACCTCCTCCCCTTCCATCTGACCCTTGCCTATCAGGTCTCATCAAGACTGGTTGCATTGTTTTCCAAGGTGGCAGAGTTAGTGTTAGGTTTCTAACCTAATTGATGAGTCTTCAATACATACAGTTCGTTCTATTAAAATGCACTGATCCGCCTATATACAAAGGGAAGGTTGGGCAATCTTGGTCCTTTTCAATGTGTGCAGAACTACCCCTAGCCAGTTGTCAAGGCTGCAATCCCATATCCTCCCTTTTTCTTACTGAGACCTCTCTGTTCTCAGAAATTTCCCTTGCCAAACTACCCTGCCAGCTATCACATGTCTGGTTTTTATGCACTGTTCCAGTAGAGCATTTTATGGAAAGAAATTAAATGGCTGTCCAGAAAGGAAAGGAGGGACAATGTTACACCAGGGACAGCTGATTTAAGTCATCCTCCATTTCACAACTGAGTTACTTCACATTGCCTGACTCCAGTTATCACTTAGCTCCAAAACACACCTAGCTATAGGTGCCCTGACATGAAGCCACAGAACAACTGCTCCCACATGTGGACAGCCAGAGGCAGCCACATAACTGATACTCAACGGAACGGAAAGGGTGAGAGGGGGTGCTAAAGAAGAAAGGCAGCAAAATGGAAAAACTAAAATCTGAATCTTTTTGTGATTTTGTTAATTTTTTTTTTTTTTTTTTACATCTTAAGAAAAATAAAACACTGTGTCTTAGTCAGGGTTACTATTACTGCAACAAAACACCATAACCAAAAAGCAAGTTAGGGAGGAAAGGGTTTATTTGGCTTACACTTCCAGATCACAGTCCATCATTGGAAAAGTCAGGAAGGACAGGAACTCAAGCAGGGCTGAACCTGGAAGCAAGAGCAGATGCAGAGGCCATGGAGGGGTGCTGTTTACCGGCTTGCTCAGCCTGCTTTCTTCTAGAGCCCAGGGATGGCTCCACCTGTAATTGACCCGGCCCTCCCCCACTGATCACCTAACAGCTAGATCTCATGGAGGCATTTCCTCAACTGAGGCTCCTTCCTCTGTGACCAGGAGCTTGTGTCAGGGTGATACACAAAATCAACCAGTACACATTGCTTTGGGGCAGAGGTGGGGGACCAATGGAAGCTCTGACGCTGTCTAGAACCAGATAGTATTCGAAAGAGAAAAGCCCTGATTGAACACACAACAGGGTTTCTGAAGAATGGAAGCCAATCAACTCGGGCATGGGAAAGCAGGCCCTACTAAAGACAACTGACCACCAGCTAAAAATTCCATGGCAGTGACACACTTGCATTGCAGACTAGGAAATGAGAGAGGAGGAAAGGCAGCCAAAGCACAGCCTGATAGAACGAGGTCTGAACAGTAAAATATGGGCTTGTTTTATGAGAAAATACCATAGCACGTGTCTCGAGCATATCTAGGCAAAAACGCACAGTGAAAACAACATAAAAATTAAAATTAAAAAGCAAAACCATAAAAACCAAGCACGGAAAAAAAAAATTTAAACCCATCAAGACCAGTTTGTACTGCCCAAATATTCTTGGATGCACGGCCTTCCACTGGAGTGCCGTCAGCTTACCAGGAGCTACGCTTGTAGGGAAAAGTGACCTTCCTTCCCTCTCCCAGAGGCTCACACCTGCCAGTAGCTCCATTGCCAGAGATGGGGCTGCATGTTTTACTCCCCGCTCCATTTTGGATTTGTAGTGGACTGAGCTTGCACAGGTTTTGTGCACAGTCAGAACCATTGTAAGTTCTTACATACAACTGCCCTGCTGTGTCCAGGGATGTTTCCTTGTAGCCCTCCATACCCTCTGGCTCTTATACTCTCCCTGTCCCCTTTTCTGCAATTACCCCTGAGGCTTGAAGTGGGGTCCATATATATCTTCTATTTAATGCAAAACATCCTGTAGCCTCTTAATCTCTGAACTTTGGCCAACGGTGGCTCTCTGTGTTCATTGTTTTCTACTGTAAATAGACACTTCTCTGATGAAGGTTGAGAGATGCATTAATCTATGGGTATAACAATAAATCACTACAGGGCAGGGTAATATTATGTCCATTTAGCAGAATAATAGCCGTCTCCCAATGCTGGTTTCCTCGTAGCTTTTACAGACTAGTTCTTAGGAAATTCATAAGAAAATACTGATAAAACAGGATCAGATGAATGGGGAGGAGGTCCCCCCTATCAGTGGACTTGGAAAGGGGCGTGGTGGAGATGAGGGAGGGAGGGAGGGACTGGGAGGGAATGAGGGATCAGGACACGGCTGGGATACAGAGTTAATAAAATGTAACTGATAAGAAAAAAATAAAATTCAAAAAAAAAAGAAAATAATGCAGATATACTGTAATGAAAGTGCAGATCAAGATGCTCTTGGAAGAAGGATGTGATGTGATTTTGTAGATCTGAGACTAGTAAGGGTTTTGTAAACCCACTTGACATCAGTCAAACACCTGACTTGGTTACAAGTACTTCTAACAGTATATTAAACCCTTACATAGTTTGTCAAAGCCTAGCTAAACTACAGCTACCATCTTGTTGGCAATACAGTCTTTCCCAATTGGGCTTGTATTTTTAGTGTGGGTGGTACTTTCTCAAGAAGATAGGAGATTTTTATCTTGGTGTGATTGGGGTTGGGATGAAGTCTGTGTTCTGATATTTAATTGGGTAAATTATTTTTTGCATTTTATTCAACTGTATTTATACCTTCTACACTCAAAAAGGATTTATAGCCCCTTAGAGCAAAACACAAATATAATAACATACCAAATGAGCATCATGAAATCAAAGAGGCAGGCAGAGGAAGAAAAGGAAAATATTGATACTTCTATCAATTTGGTTTTACCTCCCTTTATTAGATGTCCTAGTTGCTTCTGTGTGTGATCCTAGATTGCAGAGCCTATGTCCTTAAGGCTCCATTCACCTCAGGAAGATAAAAGACAAGAGCAGAGTTTCCTGCTGAACGAGGCCTCTGTCTTGTTAAGAGTCATTATCTTGGTTTTGTGTTGGGCCGCTTTCATCATGCTTATTTTCTGGTTGATGGCCCTCCAGTTCGACAGAAGCCAGCTGGCAATCCTTGATGACTGTGGGTCTGTCTGTGACTCCCTTCACTACTTACCTTGGTGCAGCCCCTGTTTTCCTTTTACAATATCAAAAGGGAACGTTTTCAATACGTAGCCTTTTACCCAAGGAATTACAGATGATTTATTGATTTTTATTTTGTGAGTGTTATGCATGTATGTATATGTGCTTGGTATCCACAGAGGCCAGAAAAGGGAGTCCAATCACCCATAACTGGAGTTACGGGTAATTTTGAGCCATCATGCCCTGGAAACCAAACTTAAGTCCTGTGCAAGAACAGCAAGTGTTCTTAACCCCTGAGGAATCAACTCCAGACACTCCAGAACTACGGGTGATTTGAAAGATGAGGACCCTATAATCAAGCAAAAAGCTTTGGTTGATTTTTGGTTTTGGTTTTGCTTAATTCAAGTCAAGATACCCCTCATCTTTATGAATTTTATAGATATCGAAATGTAGTCATATTTCTTAGAAGCTGTGTTTTGTCAGAGGTCAAACTGGATTCCTAAGCTTCCATCATTATCTGTTACACTCGTGTTTTGGTGTGCTCGATCAGGAAATGCCATTAAAGGTAAAAGCAATATATGCAACACATGCCTCAGCAGCTGCCACAGGAAAGTGATTCTGGGAAAGCTGAGGCTTTCTATTGTCTGCTTAGCCCTGGCACATCGTTTATAAAGTGAGTGTGTGTGTGAGAGTGAGTGTGTGTGTGTGTGTGAGTGTATGAGTAAGCGAGTGCAAGACAAAGTGTGTGTGTAACTGTGTGTATAGGTATGTGTCTGAGTATATATGTATAATTGTGTTTGCATAAGTGGATGTGTGGTAGCATGTATGTCTGAGCGTATGTGTCTAACATATATGTATATGTTTATGTCTGCGTGTATGTGTGTATTTGTGAGTGTGAGTGACCGTATTTGTGTATATGTGTATGACTGCATGTGTGATTTATATATTAGTATATGCATGGACGTGTGTGATTGAATGTGTGGAAACATATTACTTTATGTGTCTATGTGTGTGACTGAATGCGTGTGTGTTTGCCTGAGTGCATGGGCATGCATGGGAGTTAATGTTTGAGTGTATGTTTGTGTGAAAGAATATGTGTGTATATGTGTTAGCATGTATGTCTGAGAGTATGCGGGTACATGTGAGTGTACCCACTCACTATATGTCCTCTGGAATGCACAGCAGAGTTCTGAATGTTGCCCAGGGAATCACAGCACGGGAGTGTAGCAAATAAACTCTTAGGATTAAGGAAGTTTTAGTTTATGGCAAGAACGCAACTGTCCAGTTTCGAGATTATACGTGAAGCATATCATGTTTGTTATGATAACCAGGAGTATGTTATAATCTCGAGTGAAATGATAGTGAAAGACTGCAGAGCTAGCAAGCTAGTAAAAACTGCAAATTATAAATAGCTGGTCAACCCAAAAGAACAAATGAAATATGTACAAAAAACAGCTGGGGTCAGAAAAAAAAAGACAGTGGATGATAGATGTAAACTCACATAGAAGCAATTAAATAAATATAAGCAGATTAAATAATCCTAACAGCTTTATGAACAAATTCTAGATAAAATTTCTGTAAAGATACAAAATTGTTTAAAATTAGTAAATAAAGAATTAGAAAACCTTCATTGTCATTAACTGAGTTAGGAACTGAGTTCATTTCAAGTAACCATATATCAAGAAAATCCTAGGCAGATGTGGCTTTACTGTTTGTTCTTTATAAAAGAAGTGGAGCCAGAAAAAGTCATAAGAAATCAGACTATTAACAACCTAAAATGTTTTTTAAAACTTTAATACACATAAGTCTGTGTATAAATATACATATAGTTTAAATGAAATTTCTCATCTGTGCTGAAAACTCTCCTTCCAAGATCCAAAATCCATCTAACAAAAAAGCCTACTACCAGACGTGAGAAGCCCTCTTCTGAGTCATTGGCCAGGTTGTCCGAGAGATTCCCAAAGCATTACAGGCTACTCCCACTGCCATTGGTTTCCCCCAAAGAGGTGGAAGATAATAAGCCCCTATTGCTAAAGACACCATATACTTTAAAACCAGGGGCCAGAGGCCCCCGAGCTGAAAATGACCAGACTGTCTTCTCCCTGAAGACTAACATTCACGATACCAGGAGGCACCATGCAATCTCCCAGTGGAGAAAAGCAGCCCACAGTCTACACAGCTATGATGCCTATGAGCCACGACAGTCAGCACAGAACAATGGCCCTAAGGGTGTAGTACAGGCGCACATACCTTGGCAATAACCAATAGCTTTTCTAATTGGACTTAAGGCCCACTCAATAAAAAAGGAAATCATGCTTGGTTCTGGAAACCTAGCCAACTACCCAGGGCTAGTGAAGTCATGGATCTTGGAGGAGAACCTACAACTGCCTCTTTACTAAGCCAGCACAACCCCTCGCTACATTCTAAATATCAGCTCTTACACACAGAGATAAATGTAGTCCTTACTCTTTACAACAGTTAAAGAGCACTGCAGAAAACAACAACCAATCAAAATGCAGAGTTGTGGAGCCCAGTGCCATAAATGCAGCTACAAAACAACACCCACACCTAAGATTCAGGGAACATTGTGGAAGAGGGAGCAGAAAGATTTTAAGAGCCAGAGGAACGGGGAGTTTGCTATGAGATTGTGTCTCTCAGTAATGACGGTAATGATGCTACCTACACCTATAGTCTCACCAATATAACAGACCAAATGTAACAACTGACATGCTAATGAGGTAGGGGGCGCTCCAAGAGGCCTCAACCTAAAAGACAAAGAACTATAGACAACTAGGGAACAAGAACAGTAGAAGTAGTCTTTCCCCAGGAAGAGCATAGCAATTAAAACTACATACAAGTAACATTTAACAGACTGAAGAGATTGTATTTATATATTAAGGACTATATCTGTATATACATATATGTAAGCAATAATAATTAATGGAAAGAGAGGCCATGAATTTGAAAGAAAGCAGGGAGGATTATAAAGGAGGATTTGAAGGAAAGAAAGGGAAAAGGGAAGTGATATAATTATAACATAATCTCAAAAAAATATAAAAAACAATTAAAAAAAGAAAATACTGTGTTGGGTAGATATGGAGAGGGAGTGAATCAAGGAAGAGTTAAGAGTTAGAGGGGTGACTAAGGTCAAAACACATTATATAAAATTCTCAACGAACTAATAATATTTTTAAATTTTAAGACTAATAAAGATAAAATACTCCAAGGTTTATTTGTATAGCAACAAACAGAGAAAAGGGGAGAAATGCCTGTAATTGTTACCTAGACTTGAGTAGATGAGATCATCACAAGACAGAGATCAGAACCTTCCTCAGCCACTGATGTGAGGGCTTACGCTCTGTTCACCACGCAGAACTCAGTGTGTAGGACACCAGTTCCAAACAAGTATCTGAGAACTCAGCTCTATTTTTCAAAGACAACGATGTGAATTTACTTAGTAATAAGGGCATCTGCAATCTAATCTAAACATCAGGACAGAAACTATCATTCAGAGTAGACAGAATACCACAACATAACACTCAGTCTGTGGTACACAGGATCAAAGTGATATAACTAGAGTTAAATAATAAGTAATAATGTGATGGATTACAGAGAAAACTCTTTTAAAACTGACCCAAATCACTGACTTCACTAAATCAAACCCAGCTTGTTGAACCTAACCAGTTAAGAAATTAGCTGCCTGCACAGTTGACACCAGTGGTCCTGACATCCTCTCTTTGTACCATTCTGTTTCTCACAGAATTCAATCTGAGTTGGCAACAGGACAACATTGAGATATTTTTAAATAGAGAAAACCATGGGAGGACAAAGACAGTCTATAGGGATCTGGTGGTTTCAACATCAAGCTCTTTACACAGCACCTACTCCATCCACATTACAAGATCAAACGTTTAAAAATGCTCATGCAACTCACAATTTCAAAATGGTTCTTTGTAAATATCCAACAGATGTGACATAAGGCCTTAAGGAAACAGCAGTGCAACGGCTACAGATTGATACCTTGCAAACTGTATCCACATCCCAAGGCACAATCGTCCGCAGGTCAATGATTTCACAAGACACTCCGAGCTTTTCTTGGGCCATGGAAGCCACCTCCCGGATGACATGAACCTGAAAATGAGGGAAGATACACAGAGAATGACTGGAATGGTTCAGAGCTGAAAGACTAGTTGAATGTCAGCATGATTCATAATGACATTGTCTACAGCTGGAGAACTGATCTCCAGGGAGAATCCATAGATATGTTTTAGGCATGTTAATCACCATGTCACAAAGACAAAGATCTAGAAATCAGTTCGAAGGAAATGCAAAGGAGAAAGAGAGAAACATCTATTCCAAAAGCTCAGAAGGCAAATGAAGTCAGAGGCAAAGTCTAGATGGTTAGGGAGCATATAGAGAAAGAAAGGCCACACACCACCAACATTTAGAGAAAAATGGCAGAACAAGAGTTCTACATGTAAACAAAACAACTTAAAAAAAAAAACAACAACTGGAAAACAAAGTCAGTATAACCCAAAGACAAAAAGTAGACAGTAGTAACACCAAAGTTAGGAGGTAAGTGCTGGGTTTAATAACAAGAAGAGGAACTGGAGAAGTGGCTCAGTGCACTTGCTGCTCTTGCAAAGGACCTGGGTTCAGTCCTCAGCATCATGCATGATGGCTGACAACCAGCTCAGAGAGAGGAGGGGAGGGAGAGAGAGAAAGAGAGTGAGTGACGGGGGGAAGAGGAAGTGTGTGTGTGTGATGTGTGTAAAAGCAAGCCCTGCTGTCACAGCTGAGGCCGAATTCTATCACTGGCTCATAGGAGAGATAGTACACTTGGCCAGCAAAGCATGAGTGGGAGGGAGCAAAATGTAGGATGATAAAGATCTCAATGCAGCATGATCTCAAAGCAATATGAGCTGCAAAGTTGTTCTTAATGGACACAGCTGTGTGCACCCATTCAATATCTCACTATGACTGATTGAACAGGCACCTCACTTCTATCCAGCAAGCATTACTACAAACCTCAAGTCACAAGATAAGGAAATTCCAAGGAATGAATGTGCAGCACTGTGACTAAGCTAATAAAATTGTGTTGTTCATGACCTGGGCATGGCAGCAGGAGCTTGTAATCCCAGCACTTGGGATGTACAGGCAGGAAAATCAGTTCAGTCATATCATCAGCTGCACAGCAAGTTCAAGGGCCGACCTGAGCCACCTTAAGACTCTGTTTAAAGACGGTCATGGCTGCATAAGGTGTAGAGGATACATGATAGCTGAGTACTCAGACCTAAGTAAGACATTCCACCTTCTCTAAGGCTCAGTGACAGTGTGGAAGAGGGGGCAGAAAAAGCTGGAAGATGGGGAGAAGGGCTTCAAAACACCATCTTCTAGGCATGACACCCCCACCGAAATCATGAACTTAGAACAGCTGTGAATAGCTGCCCTTGGTCTCCACATGAATGGGCCTATCAACAGCCAGACATATATGGAGGAAGCAGTTAGGGGACCCCACATCTCACTGTGGAACTTTTTCTCCTGAGAGATTTATGGGGAAGAGGAACCTCTGCCTTCAGACTGGTGACCCCACCAGGCTCCAGTGGACAGTCCCAATACACTGCTCACATGGATGTCCCTGTGGTTAAGCTAAGTGGGTCATGGAAGTCATAAATCTAGCAACGGGGCTGAGGGGCATAAAGAAAGAGGCAGTGATAAGGATGAACGAGAGATATGAGAGGATTACAGGATGAGAGGTGTGTGTGTGTGTGTGTATGTGTGTGTATGTATGTATGTCAAAGAAGAAAGTTAATTAAAATAAAAATAAATAAAACCCTCCTTTAAAAAGAAAGGTTGGATCATTTACTTGATATTTGCTCAGGGTAGACCATATGTCTCCTCAATCTGCATACACGCATGCACGTGCGCCCTGCAGCAATGAACTCTTAATTAACTTGATTGGGGTCATTCAACAATGTATACATGCGTGAGATCATCACGCTGTCCACCTCAAATCATTATCTGTCAGCTATGCCTTAATAAAGTTGGAGGTGAGGATGAACACCATTAGCACAAAGACACCATCTGAGACGTAAAGAACACACCAGAATTACAAGCCAAAGCTTCCCCAGACAGTCTGAGCTCAGCGGGCGGCCAGCATTACAGACCTGAGTGCCCCAGGCAACCAGAGTTACATCACTGCCCTCCTGGATGACTTCAGCCTGAGACAGGGGGATCTTGTAGGGTTCTACTGGGACCTGCTCCACTGAATACATGAGAGAGAAAAGCAAAAGTTAGTTAATGTTCCTCACATGATGCTTGTGTCTTAAAGAATACAAGAGTCTCCCTGTGACAGGACCTCATTGTTGAAAGCCTCGTGTGAAATGATAAATTTTATTGCATAGCTCTGCAAAATCACTGCACAGATGAATTTGCAACATGTGAAATAAATCAGCTACCCCGAAGCATGGAAGACTGCAGTCAGAAACCAAAAAACATTTTAATGATACAGATTCTAGTCCAGCTTAACTCCTCAGTATTGGCTAAGCATAAGAATTTAGCATACAATGGTAAAATGATGACTAGGGGGAAACAGACTACGATGGGTGGGATTCCTTGTACTTTGTTCCTCTTTTCATAAATATAAAACTTCTTTTTTTAAATGCTTATAAATTTGGGTCCAGTAAAATGTTTTCACCATGTGAAATTTCTTGCCGCGACTTGCCTGGAAACGTGAGTTCAATTACAAAAACCCACATAGTGGTAGAAGAAGAGCAGCCCCTGGCCGATGCTATTCTCTGACTTCCACTCACAGACAGTGTCATGCACACCCAGAATAATTAGATGTTAATTTTAAAGGAAGCTTAAAAATGATTAGCAAATTTGCCAAAACCCTATTTGGCTGCATTCAGTTCTCAGACCAGTTTTCTTTCAAGCAGGAAACTTACAAGCACTTGGAGCATAAGAGAAAACACAGTAGGATTAAATTCATTGTGTTTCAGTTTTGCACTTTGGCATCGATGAACAATATTGCCCATAACGGCCAACACCTTACAGACCTCACAAAGATTAGACAAATAGTTTCACCAGGCCAAAGAAAAAAGACTAATCCACTGGTATCCCAGGGAAACAATTCTATGATTTTTCTATATAATCAAGCACAAGAAATTATCACATAAATTTAGGTAGGAATGTAACAAATCTGACAAGCTTAGCAACTCTGAAGTTCCATGAGAGCAGCAGTACGGGAAGAGTACTCCCGGAAAATGGCTGCTCTTTTGTTCTCACCCCACCTCCTCGTTACAATAAACTGATCTGTATACTTCTGCTTTGTATTCAAAGAGCAAAACAAAGAAAATGAAATACAAGCTTACCCCTGTTCCCCAGTCTCTGAAATGCATTGCCCAGAAATCATCAGTGCTAACAATTTCGTAGGTTTATCCACATTTGAGGCTCTTGCCCCTCTTATGAGGCAGGCTCTTGAGTTACACAAGCTTTCATCCCAGCTTCCCTTGCAGCTATATCACAAAACTCTCTGTTAATCAAATTCACCCTCAGTAGACTCTGATTTGGAAGCTGAAGAAACGAAGGAAAAGCAAGTGTTCAGAGTAAATTCTAAGGTCGTCCGTGCAGGTTTACTGATACCAATAAAGTTACTTCAGTGAAGCGCACATGAAGAACTACTAATGCACCTTTGCAGAATCACCCTGTTAAAAATGGCTACTAGGCAGCCAGCCTTGAAGCCTGGCTACCAACCACTTCAAAGGTGTTACTCCATAGTTGTTTTTTTACTTGTGTTATGTGAGTTGACAGTTTCTGTTTGGAAATTCAGAACTCTGGCTTAGGATCTTTTCTGATATTTACAGTACGCAAACACATATCCACATATGCAAAGACCTTGCCTTTCTACTTTCACAAAGAGTCACCCTGTACACACTGCTCAGAAAACTTCCACATCCACATTCTCTTTTTTTCTTTTTTTTACTTAGCAATACATCTTGACCATATTTTTCCAGTCAAAATACGGTTTTCAAGCCGTATTTAGAAGTTTAAAAAAAAAACAAAACAAAACCTGCTACACTAAGTGATGCTAATACCTATGAGGTATCACTGAGGACTGTCATTCATTCGTTTGTTGCGTGTACATTTGTGCTATTTCCAATCCAATCTCATATCAACAACCAGTACCTAAGAGTCACACCGTCTCTAAACATATCTAAATAAATAACAAAATAATAAAACCTATCAAGATGTATTCTATAAGTAAATCTCAAAGCAGATGATTACTAAGCTAACAAACGCCAGACATAAAACAGTAGTAGGAAACTTACAAGCATTAGAGTGTTTTTAAAAGTCATAATGTATCACACAAACTATGTCATGTCAAATACATTGAGGCTGGAACACTACAGTTTATAAGTCAATTTGTTTTTAAAGAGCGTGTCGTTTGGCTTACAGCCAGGTCAATTATTTATGTATCGAACATGGTCGTTTTTGCCCTACAACAGTTACAACAGTGCTAAGTAGCTACAACAAAGACACATGGTCTTAAAACCTAAAATATTTACTATCTGTTCCTTTACAGAAGATAATACTAGGTACAACTATACACAATCCATGCAGAGATTAACTCATTCACTGATGGTCTATACCCAGTAGTGGATGGATGAACAGATGAATAAATAAATTAACAGATAGATGGAAAAAAATGGACAAACATAGAGACATAGCTGACCAAGGTACTGTATTCTACTAGGCCATTAACCACCATGAAAGTCAAGACTATACTGAGGGTACCTGGCCAAAGATAGCACCCTGGCCCTCTGCCGTTATTTCAAGATCACAGGCCAGCAGAAAAGGCAAGAAGCCAGCACACATTCCATTCTGCTTGCGAGTCAGTGACCAACAAGCAAGAACCCTGTATTCCTGCCTTGTAAATTAGTTGTCAGCTGGTGACTAGCAAATCCCTGGAATAAGGACTCTGAGGCTGGCACACTAACATGAATGGGTTGGCATCTTGGTACATCTTCATTAAAAAACTGGCAGCAATGACCGCCTTGCTGTCTTAAATAAATTACCCAGAACAACACGGCCTCATTATTTTAGCAATTAAGGAACAGCATGGCAAACCATGCTTTATTCTCTGTATATATTTTTTAACATCATAAAGAGAATGTGATTCAGGGAGTAGCATACTAAGATCCAATTGGGGACAGTGAACCCTCTGTAGGGAGCAAGTGAAGTCCTAAGTGGATGGCAAGGACCAATATCCCAACCTCACAGGAGTGCCAAAGCCTTCCCCAGGTAAGGCTCAGAGGGATGACAAAGCCTTCCTTCGGTCCAAGTGTGAATGCTGACAATGTGTATAGAAAATAGCCACTATAGCTTTCTAGGTTCTAGCCTTCCCCTGCCTCGTGTTTATGGCCTAAAGACTATTCCCTTATACAGACCATTCCTAGCGAGATTAGCTAGGCCTGCCTCTTTAGCCAGCTGTACATAATAATCCTGCCTCCCTGTTCAACTGTATATAGTAAACATGCTGACCTTTGGAGTGCTGCAATTTCTACCTCGGAGAGCCCAGGCCACCCGACCCCGGTCTCTCTGAACGCTGCGTCTATGTTTAAGTCCTTTCTTCATTCTCTCGCCACCCCAGACACGTCAGTCCCTGGAGCCATGCTTAATGCAGCAGATTTCTTCAAAGTTCTTCCCAGTTCTGCATCAGTTTAATATTAAGCACTTGAAGGTAACAGTACAACTTGAATGTGCTCATTTGACAATGAGCTGAGCCAGATGAGCCAACGAAAATTCATAGGTACTCTGTAGTTATATGAGTTTAAATGATAACGTATTCCAGGAGAAGGCTACTTCAAAATAGCAAGCGTGCATTCCCACCCTGTAACTATGTGCTTTCTGAAGGAGTTGGGGCTCTAGCTAGCATCAGGAGCTAAAAAGCATCACATCTGCTCAGAGCATGGACACCAGCCCAATCCCCTCCTCTCTCCTGCATGCTGATTATATTCACATCCTCAGGAGTGCTGTACAGAGAAAGCCTCAGAACCATACCTATAACGATGATGGTACAGCTGAGAAAGGAAGAAGTCATTATAGAGCCAAATAGAGAACATCAAAATTATTAGGCAAGACAGTTTTATAAAAGAATATTGTAAACTTCTCACCTCCACACTTGATGGCACATGAGAACACCTTTGCATACACAGTACATGCCCACTTACAGATTCATGGCATGAATAAGCTCATTTTATTTCCAAATAACTCATTTCAGTTTCCATACTGATGCCTAGTCCCCCAATTTTCTTCTAATAAACCATCTTAAATAGATTCTTGCAAGAATATACACATACACTATGTATAATATAGTCAGTTAACAATGACTGAGCATCCAATATATCCAGGCCTCAGGTAAAATGCTGGAAAAAAAAAAAAAAAAGAAAACCTGAAGAAGTCACTCATACTGCTAATCAATTAAACCTTCCCTGGGAAAAATAATAAAAGCACAACATTGACAACATATCAACAGCCACGCTGGGAATCTAGAAGGAGGAAGCAGACTGCTTATAGAGATTAAAGAGGCCTCACCAAGTATGGCACAATGGAGGAAAGTCTTAGGGAGAGAGATGGTTGACATGAGAGATAATAAAGGATTCGTGAGAAAACAAAAGGCGTGGAAGTATGCAGTCATGTACATGCTTAAGACAGTATCAGGCGGTGGTAGCACAGGCCTTTAATCCCAGCACTCGAGAGGCAGAAGCAAGCAAATCTCTGTGAGTTTGAGGCCATCCTGGTCTACAAAGTGTACAACAGCCAAGGCTGTTATATAGAAAAACCCTGTCTCGAAAAACCAAGAAGGAAGGAAGGGAGGGAGGGAGAGAGGGAAAGAGGGAGGGAGGGAGGGAGGAAGGAAGGAAGGAGAGAAGAGAGAAAAAAAGAAAAAGAGAAAAAGAAAAGAAAAGAAAAGAAAAGAAAAGAAAAGAAAAGAAAAGAAAAGAAAAAAGAAAGACTTATGATATTTCCAATGAGGGGTAATACTGAAATTTGTAAGTTATCATCCCCCATCCCCTGAAAGAATCTCCCAATGTCTTATGATTTCCTCTATTAATTACTTATGTGCAAGAAACACTGATCTTCATACTGAAAGTTTCCCTGTGAAGTACTCAATGACAATTACAAATATATGAGGATCATCAATCCTTCCCCTCACCGAACTTCAAGAATCCCTGTTTTGCTGGGTGTAGTGGCAAATGCCTATAATCCAAACATTTGGGGAGACAGAGTGAAAACACAAGCAGATCTCGTGAATTCAAGGCCAGCCTGGTCTACAAAGTGAGTCCAGGACAGCCAAGGCTACACAGAGAAACCCTGTCTCAAAAAACACAACAAACAACAACAAAAAAAGAATCCTCATTTTCCACAAATGTGAAACGTGTAGTTTTATTATACCTGATGTCCTGGCAAGACATAGATGTCCCCTTTATTAAAAAAAAAAAAAAAAAAGTACCATACATTTCTGGAATGGTAGCCAATGATATCTGGTGATTAGATATAGTCAATGACTGCATTGCATCCTGAAAAAACAGCCTGCCTCACCTGTTAGTCCAGAGGGAGAAGCGGAGGGGCAAGTTTGTCCAAACAGAAGCCAGGTTCCAGCCCTGTCTCCTCACCTAATTTGGTAGTCTCTGCCAAATTGTTACGTTATTTTTGTGTCCCAGGATCCTACCTGTGACTATAGACATATTACAGAAACATAAGGACACAATATCTTACTTACCACAGACATCATCTCGGGGAGAAGACAGCATTACAATCTACAAAACTTCACTGACCCCATTATTAACGCTGAGTAGAGCATTTCCATTCTAGGAAGAATTACTCTTACCCACAGTGCCTTTTGTTGTATGTAGCTGGTAGAGAGAGAGGCACTGTAGATTAATGTGCCCAGTTTTGAAATGTTAGCACAGATAATGAAAATGAAGCTACGGGTAAGCAATGCGCCTGTAGGTGGAGCAGACCCACACTCACTACTTCATCTGTGATCTCTTTGCTTCCTGTATAAACTTATAATCTGACTGGCTAAGACACGAAGCTACAAAGCACCTATCTGCGCATTCCCTTGCCTATCAGGCAATTCCCTTGAGACCTGACCACTAAAAAGATAATTTGAGCAGACACTCTAAGTAAAGATTTAGCAAATATCTTATATGTGATCAGAAGATTTCTGATGCAGATATTTTATAAGAATAATGAAATTAAGGTTGTAAGTGTCTTTACCTGTGTCATTTCAGAAAGCTGTGTTTTCTTACCACTGAAATGTCACTAGAGAACTGGTACCTATAGTTTCTAATTCAATGGCAATATTACCTCGGAACAAGAGTATACACACCTTTTTCAACTTAAATGCACCTAATATCACTTTTGTGCACGTGTTTATGTGTGTTCATGTATGTAGTGTGGACACACATGCACGTGTGAACATGTATGTGGAAGCCAGAACACAACCTCAGGTGTCATCTTCAGAAACACAATGCGCCTCCTTTAAGTCAGGGTCTCTCATTGGTCTGGAGCTCAACAATCACACTTTACTGGCCAGTGAGGCCCAGGGTACCTCCTGTCTCTGCCTCCCCAGGGTTGGAATAACAGGCACGATTCATCATGCCAAGCATTTTCATCTGGGTTCTGGCACTCGAACTCAGTTCCTCCTGGTTGTAACACAATTATTTTAACTAAGTAACACACAACACACACAGAGCAAGCTAGCAAGAGTGGGGGGAGAGGGAGAGAGGTGACGCTACAGAAACCATTTTTAATAATTACTTAATCGAAAAAAATAATCCCACATCTCCAGCTCTTCATCTTCTAAACTTGAGAAGTTTAGAAAACTTCTCAAGATGGCTGGCAAGCAAGCACAGCAAAGGATGCAGTGTTATAATAGAGCTTCTATCTGCTCTTTGCAAGACTCAGATCAGCCTCATTACATTTCCCAGTCTTGTTTAACATGACAGAGAAAAGCTTTCACAGGACTGATACTTCATAATACAGGTAGCAGTAAACTTTAACCATGCCTACAGCCCGTTTCATTTCCTCACTTACTCTTAGAGTAATTTTTTTTCCATGAAATCACCAGCATGTTACATGACTAGGTTAGCAAAAGTGCTACCAAATCAATGGTACCGACAATTGTTCCTTCTTCTTTAAGACATTTGAATTTCTTTAAGTATTCCAAGTGAGACACTGAAGATTCAAGGCTACCCAGCCACAAAAAAAGAAAAAATATGAGGTTTGGGGTCTGAGTTACCTTGCATAGACTGGTGGTTCCTAGCTCTATCCATTTACCCGCAAATTTCATTTTACTTAACAGTTGAATAATATTCTATTGTGTAAATGTACCACATAGAGGTTGAGAAATTAGTAAGAGGTCTTTGGGAAGGGGCTTTCAAAAGATGGAAGAACACAGCAATATAACAGGGGAAGAGGGAATAATGAAACAGGAAGGGTTAAATGGAGTGGGTTTTGGAAGAGAACATGGAAGAAAAAGGGAGACATGACTGAAACTAAGACTTTCTGAAAAAGACATGAAAAACTATTGCTGAAGCTTCCTGAAATAAAAAACATTTGCATATATGAAAACAATTTAAATGTAGTTACAGTTTGCTGGAACAACTACAAGCTAACCAATCAAAACCCAATGTCAGGAACATGTTAACTCTATTTTGGCCAGTTAGGTTCTACAGATTCCCAAGTTTTTTAGGTTATTGTCACTGCTCTTGATTACCCCCCAAAACTGACAGCAAGACTCTATTGCTGAAAATAGCACATATTTGAGTCATAGAACACAGAGAAATCAAGAATTAAGGATTAAGTAAGGAATAACCTGGAAGTTTAGTCCTTACTGGCTAGTTTACACACACACACACACACACACACACACACACACACACACACACACA
>NW_026586662.1:4253211-4265614 GCF_907164565.1 Psammomys obesus
AAAAAAAAAAAAAAAAAAACACAGGCATAAAAGTTGGGTTGGGCAATCCCTAGAGCTCTTCCTCATTCACAGTGTTCTTCTCAACCACTTGCACAGCTACAGTCACAGGGATCCATGTTTCTCCACAGAACGCTGGTTTCTCTATGAGTGACACATAACTTTTAAATAAATCCAAAAAGAAACTAAACGGTTACCACTCGGGTCAGCTCCTCCATCGTGAGGTAGAGCCTGGTTTCAACTCTTGTTTCCAAAGATTTGTTCATTTCTGGCACCTTTCCACGTCACCACAATCACTTGGCACTCATTGTTAAGAGGAGTTTTCTGGTGCTTCTAGAATCTTTGTCTGGCATGTTCATTATGTTTTTAGAAGGTCTTGCTATGTGTAACTGGCTGGCCTTGAACTCACAGCAATCAATTTCCCAAATGTTAGGATTGCAGGTGAGTGCCATCACACCCAGATTTCTGGAACTTTCTCCACTGTAGGTACCTACTCTGTAGGGACAAGTATTGGTTTTTATATTTGTACATGAGCAGGAAATAGCAATTACTGGGGGAAAAAAAATGACTGCAAGATGTTCTTAACTTCAAGCTCCATGTACTACCAGAGCGCAAACAAGGAATACATGGGGATTAAAGAAAGCAGAAAAGGAGTTAATACAGATTTTGTGAGCTTCTAATTTATAAAACAATTTTTATTGTGAGGCCCCACCCTCGGCTGAAGAGCTACTGACAGTTGATGGCTTTTAGAGCGAGAGAGTTGGTTTGTCTTAAGGATGTGGTCCTGGGTATGTCCATCATGCTACAGTGGGTAGCCCCGTCCCAGGAGTATATAAGCATGACAAATTGGTCCTTATGGGTTTTAAGGAGGGGGTCACAAATTGGGAGGATGGGTAGAAGTGGGGGATGAATATTATCAAAATATGTTATGTGAAATAACCAAAGAACTAATAGAAACATATTTTAAAGAGCAGTTATCTGTAGAATATCTATAGCTTTCTCTTTATTCCTTGGATATATAGACATACATTTACACGTTTTTGTACGTTTATAGAAAAAGATTTCGCAAAGCAAGTTACAGGAAAATCTTTATATCTTTTTTACATTTTTTATGTAAGCAAATATGTTCTACCAAGTCACCAATGCAGAACTGGGGCTGAGGAATGAAGTGGAGAGTAAAGAAAATAAAAGGAACTTTAGCTATATTTACTCTGTATATAAGTTATTTATAGCTATGGAACTCTGACGGGTGAACTTGTTACAAAGTGCCATGACTCGTGATCCTAAATTTTACACAGACACAAAAGTGGATCACTCTATCACAAGGCATATCACATAGTCACTACGAATATGACTAACTTAAGGTTTGAAGGATATATGTGCTCGATGTTCAAACTAAATCTGAAAAGTAAACAGGAAAATTCTGCTGGGCCCAGTGCCATGCAGTTTATCAATCACAGAAAATATGTCAACAAATTCAAAGGTACTTCAAGATGCACTTCAAGTTCACTGAAAACTTTTGATTCTCCTCCCTACTCAACATTTAACCCTAACCCTAACTCTCATCAGTAAGTAATGGTTCACTTGTTTTAGATACAATAAAAGTTCTCCTGCATGGCTAATATAGAAAGAGAAATATATGTAAGCAATGCATAAGAGACAGGTAAAGCAAAGTAACTAAATTGTGATCAAATAAATGAAAACTTCATTGTCAGGAAACACATGCTTCCTAAGTGATACAGAGATAAATTGAAATGAGACAGTATAGACACCACTCACAAAGACTGAAACTATATATTCTGATATAACAGGCAACTTTTTTAGATGACTAACATTTTAGCTTCCTAAGGAAATCTATGCCTAGAATCCCTAACATACTTTATTTCAAGAACTATGGAGGCAACAGTACTTCAGATTTGGGGATATCTCTCTTTCCTAACAATACAAGTCAGTTTTCAAAAACTAAATGGATAAAGTGAAATGGAAGAGCAAGGCATGAGCCTTCAAAAATATTCATATGATGAATATCCACATAAGGCAATATGAATATGTATGCAACAGAACTGTGTATGCCTTAGATTTTCAGGTGCTCTTTTCTTCATCCAAGGTGCACTTCCTAATTAACTCATTAACAGTCATGTCCCAGAAGTAGCGGTTCAATATATTAATCAGCCTGCTGAAGCGAGGAAGTAGCCTACTTTCCTTAATAACAACAAATACTTATACAATAATAGCAATTCACACAATAATAACAAATCAGTAATAATAATGATGAACAACTATTCATACAATTTAAGAGCATGTTCCTTCACTGAATAATGCCCTACTGTTATATACCATTGTGCAGTATTATCACAATTGTAAGAATAATGACCAATGACCATTCACACAATAGAATGCAATAGACTCAGCAACATAGATAAAACTAGACACGGGCAACAACATGGATGAATCTCTGTAACACTAGTATGGGAAAAAGGAGACAAACAAAAAATATATGTGAGACTCCATTTCCACAAAGCCCAGCTAATCTAAAATAAACATGAACCTAATCACAATCAGAAAGCAGCTAGACTTAGAGTTGAGAGAATAGCAGGCAGAAAAGGAAAAAAAAATGGGGAGGGGTGTTGGAGGGGGCTGCAAGAATGATTAAAATGTTCTACATCTTGCTTTATATAGTGGCTATATGGATGTATGAGGCTGTCAAAAAAAGCATCAAACTGAACACAATAGCTGTGTGTTTTATTGTACATAAATTACATCACAACAAAAACATGTGGTTTTAAATTTAACTGTTCAACAGTGATTTGCCAAAGTAATGTTCTTGAATTCAGGGGGAAAAAAATACATTTTAGACAGAATAAATCATTTGATATTTAAACTTTCCATTACAGCTGAGAAATAAGCAGCCACAGATGTGTGTTTACAGAACTGTGATAAAAGCTAAAGGAAGGGTAAACGGGCATCTCAGCTCACGGCAGACAGACCCCCGGGGAAGCCATATAGCACAGCACACTGTTGACAGCTTTACCACAGGGTCCCCTTACCCAGAGGACCTTTGGGGTCACTTATCTAAAGGGGACTTTCAATGTCATGAAGTACAAGTGCCTTCCCTTTCTCATTCAGCCCACACTAACCAAACAGAACTAAGCATGATCTTTTATTCTTGCTAACACTGTACATTCCACGATCAAATTCTAACTAGATGGGTTTTCCCTAAAGTCCTCATGTGAGGACAAAAATAAGTATCACAGAACTCAATCTTTAAGGTGTTGTTGTTGTTAATATAATTGGTGTTGGGCTACTTAATGTTTCTTATTTGCCCTATAATTGTTACGGCAGTATTATTTAACCTACTATCACAAATAATAAGCCACAGACACCTGTTAAATTTTATAATTGCCTTATTTACCTTGGGCTAGGCAGATATTTCACTTACGCTGTCTCAATAACCTCACCATCTACCTTCCAGCCCACATCCAATGCCATCCGCCTTAACCATGCCTATCTGGGCTACCCTTCCATCCATAATCTTATAAATACTTGCTTTTATTCTTCATCTGGGCCTTTCCATGCCATTATTGGAGCCCTTCCTCTCAGTACATGTGGTTCCTTCTCCATGCTTAACCCATTTTGGTGTCCTCCTTCCTCCTCTCTCTCTCTGTCTCTCTCTCTCTCTATCCATCTCTCTTCCTCTTTCTCTCTCTTGATTCTCCTGAACCCAAAGCCCAAGAACCTTAGTCACACCTACCCCATCTTGCCATACCCAGGTTTTAGGCCTTTTAATCAACCAATCAGGTATAATGTTGTAGGCAGCTTTATACAACAAAGATAGGTGTATCCAGCCAGAAAACAGATCTTGAGGGCCAGTAATTAGCACCAAAATACAAGCATCAGGCCAACCCCCAAAAATAAGAAAAGTAGAAATCAAGTTTAAGGGGGAAGATGGGTTTTTTTTAAATTAGCTTATGCAAAAGAATAGAAAGATAGTCACAAAAACAAAATATAAGAAATCTTTACCTGCTGCCCTGTAAAGTATTTTAGGTTCAAAAAATATACATGGATTTTTATCTTCTATGCATGACAACAGAAGTCCCTTGGCCTGGAACGGGCTCCTGGGTATAACCACCTGTAAAAACAAACAATTTTAGTAAAATACATCCCCAGGAAGCCCACTTGTAAGGGTTGACACTTAACCAATCTCTGTAACTAATTCAACTAGAGAGCTGATATTTGTATTTATTATAAAATATTTACAGTGTCCCTCAGAAATCTTTGTTCATGTGTATTTCTATGATGTATTTCCACGCTCTGATAACCAAGATACTGATCCTCCTTTAAGGAAGAAAACCTGCAAAGCACATAAAAAGAAAGCAAAAGGCTGAGGAGCAGCACCTCAATGCTGAGACTCACAGCAAACATTGGGCAATGCAAAGGGAGTCTTGGGGAATAGTGGGAGGGGGAAAAGGACCTAAAAGTAACAGGAGTTCCACGAGAAAAAACACCAAAGCCAACTAATCAGGGCCTAGAGGGGTTTGCTGAGACTGAAGCATCAACCAAGGACCAAGCATGAACCGGACCTAGCCCCCCCCACAAAGATGTAGCAGATGGGAAGCTTAGGCTTCAAGTGGGTCCTCTAGAAAGGGAAGTGGGGACTACATTGGATACAACTCACTTGCCAGGCCACAGGAGGAGAGGACATGTTCAGTCCTGATGCAACTTGATGAGCTGGGGTGGACGGGAAAGGGAGCTCCCCTTTTCTGAGGAGGAAGAGGGGAAGGAGAGAGAGTAGAACTGGGAGGGGAAAAGGAAGGGGGCACAAAAAAAAAGTGAACAAATAAATGAGAAAAAAAATTTTAAATAATAAAAAGAAAGCAAAGAGAAGTGTCCATCTCTAAGCACCATCTCCTACTAACACACTGCTACCACTCCCCAATGTCAAGTGCCAAAATCCCCTTCACTCTGCCGGGCAAATGCAACCTGCATTTCAGAAGTGAAAAAGCAATTTACTGAATTCTGTGCCTGAGTTATTAAAGCATCCAGTTACACACAGAAGAGAAAAACATGACTACTCCGCATCTCCAGTGGACGGCAAGGGCTCCAAGATCTTCAAGAGGGAGCAGATGACGACGATTATTGACAGCAGGAAGAGTGCATGAGCTAACTCGGCAAAGCACTCTTGAGTGGGTCGTTTCGACTATCCTTCACAGAGACCTTAGGAAGTACCTACTAGTCTTGTTCTCACTTAGAAAGAGCCTGTATCATATAGAGGGGAAAAGACACTACCCAAGGTAACAGCACTTGCCAGATCAGAGATTCCTACCCTGTTTTAATGCAAACTGGCGATCACGGTCTTGACCAGGGTTCCTCAAATCACAAACTTGTTCCTGAGTTTCTTAACTGTGCAAGAACAGACTCTACTTTGAAAGAATCATTAGAATAAGCCTGAACCCACTACAAAGATCAAATAAGACTCCCTGAAGCAAATCCCCTCTGGGCGTCCAACTCACTATTTTGTTTTTTTGTTCTGTTTTGTTTTGCTTTGTGGAGCTGGGAATCAAATCCCTAGCTTGCACATACTAGGCAACTACTCCACAGACCAAGTACTCCTTGGTCTGGCTGAGAGAAAGCCATACTAGGTACACCAGGCTGGCCTCATACTCTTAATCTTACTGCTTTGAGAAATTGTTATTTTTATTGAAAGAATTTTGTTTAAAAATAAAATAGCATGAATTTCTCTATTATCCATATCACGCAATGCCTTTATACTTCTATTCTTTAGTGTCTCTTTGTAGCCATGGCTGTCTTGGAACTTAGAATTCACTCTGTAGACCAGACTGGCATTGAATTCATAGAGACCTGCATGCCCCTGCCTCCCAAATGCTGGGATTAAAGATGCTCACCACCACCATCCTGCCATAAAATGTATTTATTTTTATTTTATGTGCATGGGTATTTTGCCTATATATGTGTCTATGAATCACAAGTGTGCAGTGTCTATAGAGGACAGAAGCAGGTATCAGATCCCCTGGAACTTAAGTTACACAGATGGTTGTGAACCACCATGTAAGAACTGAGGATCTAACCAGGATCCCCTGCAGGAACAGACATTGTTGTTAACCACTAAGCCAACTTTCCAGGCCTTGCTTTCTTCATATAGTTGTTTTTATTAGTCCTTGATTGTTATTTATTATATTTTGTATTTCAAGTTTAAAAATAAGAAATATAAAACATAGCAGATTAAAAGTTCCATTGTATAAATTCCTAAGATAAACATTGAATATGACCAATATCCAGCTCAAACTCAAAAATGAGTGTTGCCTCAAAGTGGCTTTTGTCCCAAACAAGCACTTCTGGCTTGTATCAGAAAAGCATACAGCCTCCATTCGACTGAGACAAACATTATTAGGATCCAGCAGAAAATAAAATAATAATAATAAAACAGTAAGAAGAAAATGTAAACATTTTTACAACTGATTTGGGTTGTCAAAAACAAACATGCTTCTCTGGCTAAAACATTTGTGAGTTTCTCTGATTCCCTAGAAAGCTATTTGGTGAATAACAAGAGACAAAACACACAAAATATTTGTGATATCAAAAAGACTTAAAAGCTAGCTCAGGGTCGTGTTAAAAATGGGAGACCCTTCTAAGTAGACTGAGCAGGGCTGCTTTAATCTAGATTTTAAGATCCACCTCTAGATAATAGCCTTCTCTCCATCTGTTTAAAAACTGAAAACTGAGCAAAAAGCAAACATGACTTTGAGGTAAATATTGACTAAACAGTAGGCTTTATTAAAAGTACCCCCAAATCAGTTAAACAAGAAAAACCCACTAGAAAGAAGAAATTAGAGCTCTGAGAGGATACCATCCCCTTTAGAATCTATAACATTAATTAATGCCAACATCATGCAGGTGCTGCTTCAGGAGGAACATTCTGGAAAACTGTGCATTAGCAAGTTAATTTAAAAGGAAATGCTAATCTTTCTTTCTCAAATAGACTTAAGTTCCATCAATTCCAAAGTCCTTCTTGTCTTCCTTCAGGGAAGGGTGTTTGTGAATACTAAGTGAAAGGACTCTGGCTACCTTGAGCATGGAGAATATGGCCCTGGCAGGCCTTGCTCTTCTCCCTGATTCCCTCTGCCTTGCTAAAAATTCTCAGATTATATTCCTAAAGCTACCCCCACCCCCAGGTCTATTCCCTTATTTGGCCACTTCCTCCTCCTAAGGCTGACTACCAAGGTCCAGTAATCAAAAACCCCTGTTGGCTCACCTGATAAACATGTCTAATTAAAATTAATCACCTCATCCTGACACGGAGTTTCCCTCTTTACCTTTATAAACCTATGAGCCATGTCTCTCTCCTCTCTGTCCAGAGACAAGTCCTTTGTCCTCCTCCCTCTCCCTTGTTCCTTTCCCCCTGCTCCCTCTCTCTCTACCTCCTGTCTTTTGTCTCTTATTCCCTGCCCTCTGTCTCTCTGCCTCAAATAAATCTCCTTTTGTGCTCAGAACTTGGTTTTGGGGGACCTGATCACTTCTCTTAACACTAACAGCATGAACAAAAGCAGAAACAACAAATAATGATCCAATAAAAAAAAAAAAAAAGTAAACAAGGATACCTTGATTCCTGGGCAATGGGCAAAAAAAGCTTCAGGACTCTGAGAATGGTAGAGAGCCCCGTGGCCCACGCAGCCCCATGGCGCCCGGATGGTGAGGCTCCCACAGTTGAAAAGATCGCCAGAGCGGTAGCGATACTTGGCAGCCTCGTTGACAATCTGCGGAGAGAAGAAACATGCCACAGTGACTCTTTCCTGCCCAATGCATGTCCTAAAACCATGCCATTGGGTCTTTAACTCATCCACATCACAAAAACTAGAACGGCAAAGCACAAACACAAGACGACAGATGACAGGCACAGCAGGGATCGAGTGGGATGGGCTCGTGTTTGGACACTGGAGACTGTTGTAGGAGATGCCCTCCCCAGCAAAGCGGAAGGCAACCTACCTGATCAAAGGCAGGGAAAATATAGTCGGCAAACTGGATTTCCGCAATGGCCGTAGCACCGGTTACCGCGATTCCAATCCCAAACCCAACAATTCCTTGTTCACACAATGGGGTGTTAAACACTCTATCTTTCCCTTTAAAAAAAAAAAAAACATAAATAATACTAATAATAAATAATAACAATAATAGGAACAGAACTAGAACACAAACTTGCTGTAGCAAAGGTAAGCAATGCAGTGTACGATACATCTGAAAACTCGGTGGGATAGTGAAAGATGGGACAGAAGAAACAGTAAACAGCAGGATGACTGATTTCAGTACGTAACTGTATTAAACGGAGGACACCTAAATATACCAATTAAGGAAAAAAATGCCACTCTGAGATTTTTTTTTTTTTTTGAAAAGCAAAATCCAGCTATTTGAAGGGAAAATTGTACATAAAAAAAAACTACACAGTGACCAAACTCCCTGACCAAACGGAGGCTGACTTCACATTATCGGTAACAAGACAACAAGGGGCAAGGCACTGCCGGAGATGGTAAGGCAAAATTCTTAACCATTAAAGGGTTGAATCTACAAAGACTTAAGAATACATGGAACAATGCACCCCAAGCAGTTTGGAGTAACTGACACAAATGACAGGGGAAAAAAACCTCCAAAAAGGAAGGGGGGCTTTCAAAATACAGATACAACATGGTAAACACTGTGACTTAGCATATGCATGATGTCTCCTATACCCCGCACCGAGAACTAGACCTAATACTGACAGGAACAGATCAGCCACACCCTGGGCTACTGGACTATCTCAACGACTTGTTAAAGATTGCAATCAAGTTCAGCAAGTCTCAAAACAGAAAGATCTGCATGTGGGAAAGACACCTGTGGAGAACTGGAGGTAAGGGGTGGGAGAAGGCTGAGAGAAAGTGAGGGAAGGGCGGTCACAACGAAAAAAAAGAAAATCAGTAAGAATTATTTATAAAGACCATACTCTATGTTCTCTAGCCACGGTGGGATTGTATTAGATATCAGTAACAATCGTAAAATCTATAGGTGGGGCTGTAGATCTCAGTGTCGGCTCTCACCTAAAACACAGAGGGCCTTGGGCTCAAGTCCCAATATTCAAGAAAAAATAAAATATGGAGGGGAGGGAGCAAGAAAGTTGGCTAATTACTTTGTTACCATTTATTGTAAAATATCCCTTATAGGTTCGTGTGTTTGAACATCATCACACCATCCCACTACCCCGAACCCCCACCCCCACCCCCCGAACTAGTAGTCCTGTTTGGAAGGATGGGAAACCTTTAGGAGGTGCAGCCTTTCCGAAGGAAATATGTTACCAGTGACAACACAGCCTGTTCACTCTCTACTTGAGTTAAGATGCACTGTGACCAGCCACCTCCTACTCAGCCCCTGGCCCCCAGCTCCTGACACTATGCCTTCCCTGCCTGCTGTCACGTCTTCCTGTATGATAGACAGTACCACGGAGCTGTGAGCCAAAACAAAGCCTTTCTCCCTTAAGCTGCTTTATCAGGTTATTTTATCACAGCAACATAAAAGAAAAGAAAGGGAGAAAGAAGAAAAGATGCAGTGAAGTTTGTGTTAGATGGCTTACTAAATGTGTCACTTAATATTATAGCTCAAAAAAAGGAACAAATGGAAATTAGAATAAGTGTTTGAATGGAATAACTAAACTCTATATCTCAACTTACTGAACTACTGGAGATAACTGCAGAAGTGCTTTTTTCAAATTAACCCTCCTCTATTTATTAAATTCCAGGCAAAAAGTGATCAATTGGTAGAGGCATTGGAAAACTAAAAGTGGCATAAACTGAACACTTGAACCTTGAAAGAAGGAACACAGAGTTATAAAGTTTACCCAAAGGGACTCTCCACCCTATGTCAGAGACCACTAGACTCCAAGCAGGCAGACTATATTAAGGGGTGTCAAAGAACAGATTCTGAGGTGGAGAGGGCCAGTTAACTGAAAACCAAGAAAGTATATCTCATTTACACACAAACTGGTCAAGCACTGGTCACAGACATCTGCACAACACTCTAAAAAGAACTCAACAGAAAATAGCCTCTGAAAGTTAAAAGAGTTGGGCAGAAATTTCTCCTGTGCCGACTAAAGAGAACTTGAGAGTATGGAATTCCCTAGTCTCTTTAAGTTAGAGGAGCTTTGTGGAGTTTAAGGAAGACACTATTAAATGATGAATGGGTCCCCCAAAGGAGCCAAGAGGGAAATCCAAAATTTTTCTAGAACTGAATGAAAGGGAAGACACAACATATAAAAACCTATGGGATACAATTAAATCAGAAGAACAATCCTCAGGGGGAAGTCCCAGCTACAACTGCCTACTTAAAAAAAAAAAAAAATCAGAGAAATCTCAAATAACTAAATAATGCACCAGAGGGTGCTGGACAAGCAAAACAAGCCAAACCAAAAAATCAGTAGATGGGAAGTAAAAAATTAATAAAATGAGAGAGAGGGAAAAAAAGGAGTCAAAGAGAGTGAACTGGTTCTTTGAAAAAGACAAGTAAGATTTTCATATCCTTAGATAAACTAGTCAAAAGAAAACGGTATAAATTATGACAGATACCAGGGAAATTCAGAAAATCTTTATGGCAAACCTTAATATGGTCCATTAGCTGGACATGGTCACAGAGACCTTTAATACCATCATGCAGGAGGCAAAGGTAGGTGAATCTTTGTGAGCTCAAGAACAATGCCGTCTACACAGCAAGTCCAGGCCAGCTAGATCTATAAATTAAGACCTTGTCTAAAAAAAAATAAAACAAAAAATCATATCTTCTTAATTTAGAAAATCTAAAAGAAATGAATGAATCTCTAAATGCATGTGACCTCCCAAAATAATCCAAGATGACATCATTTGAATACATCCAATATGTCCGTAACAAGCAATGAGATTAAAACAGTTAAAAACCTCCAAATAAGACTGGGGAGATAGTTTAGTCAGTACAGTGGCTGTCCTACAAATGTGAGAACCTGAGTCAAATCCCCAAAACCCACATTAAAAACAAAAAAAAAAACAACTGGTTGCAGTGGTGCACACCTATAATCCCAGCACTCGGGGAGGCAGAACCAAGAGGACAGCCTGGTTTACAAATCAAGTCTAAGACAGCCAAGGTTATACAGAGAAACCCTGCCTTGAAAAACCAAAAAAAAAGAAGAAGAAGGAAGAAGAGGAGGAGAAGGAAGGAAGGAAGGAAGAGAGAGAGAGAGAGAGAGAGAGAGAGAGAGAAAGAAAGAAAGAAAGAAAGAAAGAAAGAAAGAAAGAAAGAAAGAAGCCAACCATGGGCCCTCCATTCCCTTGGGACTTGGTCTCTTGCTGTGGACCCAGGATCCCCTATTTCTTCCCTCCCACACCTTTTAGCCATTCCTTCTAGCCACCTCTATTTCTCTGTGAATTCCTCTGATCCACAGAAAGGCTCTCCACCAGGAACCCACAACTGCCACACTAAGGAACTCCGGCATGGTATATGCCAGCACACCTCCAAAACCCTAAGACTTGGCCTCTTGCTGCAGAATTAGGGTCACCCTAGCTTTTGACTGACCTCCTTTTCGGTCATTCTTTCCAGGCCATCTCCAGTCCTCTGTGACTCCTCACCAATCTACTGAACAAGGTCTCCACTAGGGACCTATAGCTACACACAGCTGAGATTCAGAACCACTCTTTACCAGGGAATCCACAGCCACCGCACTCAGCTAGGATGCATTCATTCCTTCTAGACTGCCTCCATTCTTCTGTGAGTCCACACCAACTCATGGAACTGCTCTCTACCAAGGACCCAAATTTGTCTAGGACCCAGATTAGGGTAGTAACAGACAAAGAACTGAACAATCTCTGCCCCCAACGTAGACAAGACCAGATATCTGTACTTATGAACGCCACAACCCTTGTAACTCCAGATGTGCCATCTCAGCTCAAACACACAAACATGAACAACCAAGACAAATTTTTGGCTTCCTCTAGAAGCCAAAAATCCTATTGCAGTAGGCCCTGAGAAAAGCAACTTAGCTGAAGCACAAGACAAGAGCTTCAAAATAGCAATTATGCTTATGTTCAAGGACCTTGAAGAGGATATAAATAAATGCTTCAATGAATATCATGAAAGCACAAACCATTGAATAAAAAAAAAAATTAAAACAATTCAAACATTAAGTGGAATTTAACAAAGAAACAGAATTTTTAAATAACAGAAATCCACATGGAAATAAAACTCAAAATGGAAAAAAAAAAAAAACCCTCAGGAGGTCAAATAAAAAGTTCAAAGGTAAGCCTCACCAACTGACTGAATAATGTAGAAGACAGAATTTCAGGTCTTAAAGACAAAAGAGAAGAAATGGGTGGCTCAGTCAAAGAAAACTTTGACAAAAAAAAAA
>NW_026586662.1:4265624-4435661 GCF_907164565.1 Psammomys obesus
AAAGAAAGAAAGAAAGAAAGAAAGAAAGAAAGAAAGAAAGAAAGAAAAAGAAAAAACTTAGATGCACAAATACTTAAGACAGTATTGTAAATCAAACAGACAATGATAAAGTCTGGCAAGGATATGGACAAAATGGAAGGGCCAGAAATGGGAGTGCGGAGGGTGGGAGGAGCTTCAGAAACCTCTCATTCAGGCTTTGCCTTCAAACCACAGTGTACAGTACTTCATTAACACACTACTCAAATCCCAGTTAAATTTTCACCATTTCTCAGCTACTATCAACATTTTATGACAAAAATCTAATTTCAAAAATCTAACCAGGAACCCAAACATTCTGGGACAGACCTGGTTGGTATTCATGCTCTATTTCTATAACCCAGGATATCAGTTCATCTTGGTATGCAGAATTCAACTTTCAGCTCAATCATTCCTTTTGAATATGAGCCACAAATAGGGCAGGTGCTGGGAAATGCCGACGAGACACATCCTGTACTTTGTAACTCCTAAAAGCAGCTGCAGAAACTTAAAAGTGTGATTCACATTCATCATAATCTGTGACTACTGAGCATGTGACCTCTATATCTTATCAATGCCCTACTCCACTGAAAGCACCTGGAAATTTTTTGATCCTATTGCTTCAGTGGTAATGAACGACACAAGTCCCAGCTTCCTGCAGTGGAAGCCATATCCGGAAAGTCTGAGCCGCATTAACCAAACAGGTAGCACTCACTCACTTGCTCCTTGCAGCGTCAAGTTCACCGAGTACACATATTTCTCATCTTGGTAAAGAAAGCATAGGGTTTTTTTGTCGTTGTTGTTGTTGTTTTTTTTTTTTTTTTTGCCACTAGAAGTCAGAAAAGGTGAGTTACCCAGAATTTTTAGTTTAAAAGAAACAGTTTAACCAATGACATTTTTACATGTTCTAAGAGAAAGTGTTTCAACATGAACTCAAGGTTAAAAAAAACCTATTTTTGTCTTCTGCCTAATAGTTACTGGTGGTAAAAGCACTAACAAGATATGCAATATTGATGACTTCCTCTCTCTTACAGTGCAGTTAACCCAATATAAAGTTCATGTACGTAATACCCTGATAGATGAAGCAGTACAAACAGCAAGGGCGCTGGCAAGCAAGACAGACCAGGAGAGCCATCTTCACAAATTGGTAAATGACCTAAGGCTCTGTTCTTATCCTTAACAGAAGAATCATGATGCAAAATCAATTAACTTATTCACACGCTTATTTCACTAGTGTTCACAAAGCCCTGAACATTACATTTTAAAATTTCTATACGTCAGGGTTGTCCTAGCTTGTTTTTTTTGTTTGTTTGTTTGTTTTTGTTTTTGTTTTTGCTGTGATTAAAAACACCATGAGCAGGCTGGAGAGATGGCTCAGAGGTTAAGAGCACTGTCTTCTCTTCCAGAGGTCCTGAGTTGTTCAAGTCCCAGCAGCTACACAGTAGCTCACAACCATCTATAATGTGATCTAATGCCCTCTTCTCGTGCGTAAGCGCACATGCAGGCAGAGCACTGTATACATAATAAATAAATAAATCTTAAAAAAGAAGAACAAAAACAAAAATCACCATGACCATAAAGCATCTTGGGAAGGAAGAGATTTATTTGGTTTGCATGTCCAGATCACAGTCTATCTTGAAGGGAAGTCAGGATGGGAGCTCAAGTCGGGAACTGAAGCAAAAGCCAATAAGAAGCACTATTTACTGGTCTGCTCTCTGTGGCTAGCTCAGCCTGCATTTTTATGCAACTTGTGACCACTTGCCCACACTTCCCCACATTGTTAATCAAGGACACACCACAAAAAAACATATAAATTATGTTCTGGCTAAGCCCATGGAGCCATTTTCTCAACTGAGGTTCCCTCTTCTCGAGTACATCTATGATTATGTCAAGTTGACCAAACCTAACCAGCACTAGGCAAGCAAAAAAATCATCTCCTCCTGGATGAGGTTTATATTCTAGACATGGGTGACTACAATAAAAAGCAGTAGAGTAAGATGTATGATGTGTTTATGACACTAAGTGCTATGTAGGACAGCAAAGAAGGGAAAGGGTGATATGGAGTTGAAACTAATATGGCTACAGACAGGGAGTTCACAGACTGGAAAATTGCCACTGAGAGGTGACGTTGAAGAGAAAAGTGTGTATCACACATGCGTCCACAGAGATGCCTGGGCAGAGGGACAGTCATAGTTAATCGTCATTGTCAACCAGACTGGGTTACCATCACCTAGAAGACGGAGATACACTTGTAGGTGTTTCTGTGAGGACAGTTCAGACCCACGCTAAACCTGGATTGGGACCATGCCATGGGCTGGGGTTTCAGAAGGAATGAAAAGAGGAAGCCAGCTGAATAGCAGCCTGAACCTTCTCTCTGCTTCCCATCTGCTGAGATGTGAACAGCCATGCTCTTCCACCAGCTCCATCATGGTCTTACATGGACACACCTAAGCCCAAGCGATCACAGGTCAAGCCGTCTAAAACCGTAAGCCACAGCAAATCTCTCTCTGCCCAAGTTGTTTTGCTGGGTGCTTTGGTCACAGCAGTACAAGAAGAACTAATATAGGGGCCAAGAGTAGAAAGACCTTGAAAAAAGTGTTTCAGCCTATCAGAGAAAGGGTACAGAGAAGAAGCAGAGATCTGAACATTAAAAATTGTGGCAAGCGATAAGCCAAAGCAGTGTTGGTCAGGCCGGGCCTTTATCTTGGTTTCTTTTCCTATTGCTGGAATCAAATACTCTAACAAGAGCAACTTAAGAAAGATACAGTTTATTATAGATCACAGTTCCAGGTTATAGTCCACCACGGTGGGGAAGTCAGAGGAGACTTGAGAGAGCAGGTCACATTCTATCATGGTCAAGAAGTAGAGAGTGAGAAACGCATGCTAGCACTCAGCTCACTCTCATCTTACAGAGGCCAGGGTTCTGAGAACATGGAGTGCCCTATCCAAAATTAAATGATGTTCCCACATTAATTAATTAACACAATCAAGGTAATCCCCCCACAGGCATGTCCAGAGACCCATCTCCAAGGCCGGTCCAGATCCTGTCAAGTTCACAGCAGGACACTTCAAGCACTCCCCTGTAGAGGCTAACTTCCTGAGCATGAGTCAGAAGGCAGGTGAGTGGGAGAAACAGGAAATCACAGAGCAGAGTCAGGCCACTCTGAGTCCCATGTCATCATTATCTTTCTGGCTGGTGTTCTATGAATAGTCTGTAAACAGCGAAGGAAGGCATCTCAAGACTGACTGCAGGAAGCTGAAATACGGCGGTAAAAGACAGAGATGTGTAACAGCAAAGAAGGTGGGAAGGATGGGCAAGACTGGATATTAAAAATTCTAAAAATTGAGACAAAGGAATCACTGATGAAAAGAGCCCAAAGTATGAGTCAAAGACATGCAAAGTATACTCAAAGCCTTTGGGCCTGAGTGACTTTAAAGAAAAATAGATACAATGCTACATAAAAGCTTCTAGGGATGAGATTCCAAATGTGTGCCATGCCTCAGATGTTTAGATAGAGTATCATAGGTCTGTTGAACACGAGTTAGAAGTATTTGGCATAAGTAGCCTTATAAATTAATGGCCTAGGATGGGATATAATTAATTAGTGTATTTAGGGGGTGGTCAAAGGGACAAAAGAAATGAGCAAAAGTGGTCATTGGTAGTATCTTAGTTAGGGTTTCTATTGCTGTGATGAAAAATGACCAAAGCAACACTATGAACAAAATCTTGGGGAAGAAAGGCCTTATTTTGTCTTATTGATTCCAGTTAATAGTCAATCACTGTGGGAGGTCAGGACAGGAACTGATGCAAATACATCCTGTATCATTCCTGATACAGGAATGATACTTACAGACTTACACATTATGGCTTGCTCAGCCTGCTTCCTTATAGCACCCAGCCTGGCCTACACAAGGAGTTCTAGGCCAGCCAGAGCTACATTATGAAACCCTGTCAAAAAAAAAAAAAAATTTAAGATGAAAGAAATAAAAAGAATTACAGACCAATAAAAATGATCAGTAGAGAAGGTAGGGAAAAATTAATGAAATACATAGAACAACAAAGACACTGTCTCAGGTGGCACAGAAGGCTGAATGGCTGACATTCTTCAAGACCCAGAAGGAAAGGAAGCAGGCAGCTCATGAGCACTGATGCCCGCACATAGATACAAGCAGCAAGACAAGGAGAACCTGCCCAAGGTCTGGGTAGCATCTACTTATCTTTTAAGTAAAATCCTAAACTAGACCCTGCTTTCTTGTTTACAGTGCTAAGGATTAAACTTGGGCCCTCATGTGCTAAACAAGTGTTCTTGAGCCACAAAAATAGATTATTAGCAGAGTGAAGAGGAGGAAGGCAGTGTGCAGTGTGAGGAGAAGAAAGAAAAAGCAAATAGAATGCAACATGGCCGGAAGTCAGGCAGCAAGGGTGTGGTCCTTGGAGGTCACCACCAGCCTCAAGCCCAAACCGAGAGCCCTGGATAGAGCGGCATGTTCTGTACCAGCGGCAGTCACCTCAGTGACCTTAGGATTTAGACACCAAGGTAAGTTTAGCTAGAACTGGATTCCAACAGGTAAATATAGTATAGACTTCAAGATGGGGATTAAAAGAAGAAAGAACATCAGAAAAGGCCGAAATGAGAGGGGAAATTTGTGACTTTAAGAACCAGTAATTCTGGGCTCGGTAGATGGTTCAGTACTTAAGAGGGCTCCCAGAGGACCCAAGTTCAATTCCCAGCACACACATGGTGGCTCACAACTGTCTATAACACTAATTCCAGGTAATGTAACTCCCTCTTGTGGTTCCCACTGGTACCAGGCTCACTTGTGATATACATACATGCTTATAAAACACCCATACACATACAATAATTTTAAATATATGTATATATATATATATATATATATATATATACACACACACACACATATATATACTTCCTTTTATCTTATGCATACAGGTATTTTGCCTGCATATATGTCTGTGGACCATGTACATGCCTGGTGCTTTCGACCGCCAGAAGAGGGTTATCAACTCACTGGAACTAGAGTTAGAACGGTGTAAGCTGCCTTGTAGGTTCTGGGAATCGAATCTGTGTTCTCTAGAAGAGCAGCCAATGCTCTTAACTCCTAAGCCATCTTTCCAGCCTGTAACATATTTTTTTTTTAAATCATAAACAAAAGAACTAATAAGGCCTCAACATGGGGGAGGGGCACAAAGTCCTACTGCTAGCTGAAGAAGTACTGGCAACTGACCGCTGCTGTGAGAGATGAGTCAGTTCTCTTTAAGGCTGTGGCCATGTTCTTTACCGAAATATTACAAGAACACTCTTCAGGCCACACACTCTATAATTCTTCTCCTCTGAAACCTCTTGAGCTGGGTCCTCACAGTTCGACTTACCCTCAGCACAACTGTCTTCCGTGTTACTCCTAGCAGAGTAGTAGCTTAATGAGGATTAAACCCCACTTAAAGCATTCAACTGCTTTTCTCATCCAAAGTCCCAAAGCCCACAACTCCTCCAAACAAAAGCATGGTCCACGCTATCACAGCAATGCTAGTTAGGGTTCCTACAGCTGTAAAGAGACAGCATGACCATAGCATTTTATAATGGAAAACATTGAATTGGGGCTGGCTTACATTTCAGAGATTTAGTCCATTTCCATGGCGGCACGTATGCAGACATGGTGCTGAAGAAGGGCTGGGAGTTCTACATCCAGATCAGAAGGCAGCAAGAAGCATGTGAGTCACTGTGCTGCCCGGAGTCTGCTTTTCCTCTTGGGGTATCCAGGTACCTTTGTGCACTAAGCTGGACTAGAGGGGATGAAGCTTAGCCAGGGTGGATGGATTAGGCAAGATCTTGGTTGGTAGGAGCGCAGGAGAAACAGTCTTCTCCAGAAGACAGCTGTCACTGAAACAGTTCTCTTTTATTGAGGGGCAACAGGGGCTATATAAACTTTGCACAATGGGTAGAGGTTTGGGGAGTAAGTGTACATTACCGGCTGGGGACTAGGTTCTGGCAATTTGCAGGGAATTCCAGGAGCTTGCTAGACATGTCCTTAGAGAGACATGTCCTAGAAGAGAGGAAGTTTAACCTGAAACCTGGGCACCAGGCTACACAACCACCTCAAAGGGGGGATCATAAGACTAACATGTGCTGGGACATGCAGGCCCCAAGCAAGGAGGAAGCAGTCCTTCTACTGGTCTCAGGATGACATTTTCCGGGTGTGGCCATGTCTCAGCCTCACTCATGCTCCAGACTGGCTCCCCTGGTCACACAACTCTCCTGACCCCACAACACTAGGCCTGGTTTGAGCATCTGAGACCTCAAAGCCTACCTGCAGTGACACGCTTCCTCTGAAAAAGCCGCACCTACTCCAACACCTTCTAATAGTGCCACTCCTTCAAACCACCACAATGGCCAACTTATTCACCAGCTTTCCAAAGCACTTGAGCAGAAGAGAGGAAAGGATATTTGTGACTGGGGCACAAAACAAATCAGAGAACTAAGCATCACTATAGGTACCTTTTTTTTTTTTAATGCTCATTTTATTTTTAAGTACTTATACACGTGGGGTTGGGGTTGGTAAGAAGGTATACGCATGTAAATGTGGTTAACCTGCAAAAGCCAGAAGAGGGTGACTGTGGATAAATTGGGGCTAGAGTTACTGGTGATTGTGATCCACCTGACATGTTTGCTGGGAACCGAACTCAGGTCCTCTGCAAGTGAAGCGTGCCCTAAGAACTACTGAGCCATCTCTCCAGCTCCTACAGGCACAATCCTAACAATAGGAAAAGAAATACTATGTCTTCATAATATTTGTCAAAGACTTTCTGGAATATGCTGTGATTGTTCCACATTTTTTTTTTTATATTTACGGTCCAAAGGTTTGATAAAGATGAAAAGCATTTTTCAGGGTTGACTAAGGCCAATACAAAACTAATATAGATCATTCTGCTTCCACAAATTAAATGTTCTTTTTTTTCTAATATTAAAAACAGAAAAAATAGAATATTCTTACAGACTTTTATTTTCATTCTAAATGAAAATGGTCTCTAACATGAGATAACCATATAATTTATCTGGAACATTTCCCAGGGTGCTGCATATTATTAAAAAAAAAAATGTTAATTATCTTCAAAAGCAATCTAGACAAAAAGACAGCCCGGTAACAAAGACTCCCAGTCTCCTTATTATTAGATGTCGGTGATAGCAGCACCCACAAAAACTAGGGAAAATAGGGTGCTGGCTTCCTCAGTGAGCTACCATTATCTAGTGCTAGAAATGAAGAAGAGGAGAGGAACAAGCAACCAGCCGTGGAAGCAGCATGCCAGATTACCAGAATGCTCACTAGGACTCCCAGGTAAAGCTCTCCCAGTATGTGCCTTCAGCTGATAAGAACATGCTGGACAGGAGGCATGAACCATCAGCCTTTTCTCCAAGGACTGCTTTGGCAACAGCGAACCACCCAGACTGAGGCCATGGCTGGCAGCCCACACACACTGATGAATCTTATGTGAGAACAAAGACCTGGTCGTTTCAGCCCAGTTGAGTTCAACTCGGAAAAGTCTCTCTGACTGCACATCCCATGAAACTGGCTGTGGCTGCCATGGATCCTACAGCATTCCTGGCCATCTCTCGCTGCCTGTTTTCAACAGGGAACAATACTGTCTTTGTCATCCTAGAAAATGCCAAGTTTGAAGGCTCAAAGTATGGGAAGTTCACTTATATTTTATACTAATCTCACAGTTTTCAAAACACAAACTTCAGGAAGCAATCATTGCAAATAAGTGTGAACCTTGTCCCACAGATTCAATGTCTTATCCCAAGGACTCAGACAAACATGCCAGTGCATGACAATGAATGCAAGGAAAACTAATGACAACCAAAGTCAAACGGGCAAGTGTATATGCTCGAGAAACATCTACGAAAACACAAATGTTCATTGGAGATAAGTGAGTCTGTAATTCTGGGTGTACATGCAACAGCAACAGAAAAGCCCAAATCAATTCCAATGAATGACAAGAAAAAAAGCCATAAGCTTTTCTACTGATAACACAGACTCTGTACCTATCACCTTTGGAAACCCAACAAAAAGGATACAATGCCTTAAGCTTAGCAGTTATTTGATATTACCTAACAGGCTTTCAATTACCAGGTACTGGATACTAAAGAAAATAATATCTATGGAATTCATTAAGCAGTCATAGCCCATACCCCACCAAGTACTAAAACATACAGATATGACAGCAGAGCAGACAGGAGTTGAGCTGGATGCCTAAGACGGAAATTGAGGGAGTAATAAACATGAAGTATTTCATTTAAATAATAGAAAATGTGAAAACAAAAGGTTCACATAGTTGCTTCACTGGGCTGTGGTAGCTCACATCTTTAATCCCAGCATACAGGTAGCAGAGGCAGACAGAGCTCTGTGCATTTTAGGCCAGCCTGGTCTTCAAAGTGAGACACATCCAAGCCTGCACAGAGAAACAGTCTCGAAAAACAAAACAAACAAAAAAGAAAAAAAAAAAAAAACAAAGACCACACAGTCATCCAGGCATATAATTAAAATGTATCCAACCTTTCTCTAGTACATAGAACATTATTTGGGACACATGGAATTGGTAAAATGTTTGTTCAGTGGATGAATGAACAAAGCAAAAACAAGTCCTAGAGATGGTCCTTGTCTATCTGAAAAATGGATGCTTACATGCCCAAACTTCAATCAGCTTTCTCTGTTATTTGAATGAATACAAATTACACTGCTAACAATGTAGTTTCAGGTTGGATTCTACAGTTAATCTCTTGGTTTGTTGGCTTTTGTCTATCTACTTTAATCTCTATAAGAGGTGGGACTAGAATAAATTTGACATCCACACTTACAAAGATTGCAAAAGATTCGAATGTGATCTTTAAGTAGGTCAAAGAAACAAAGCAAGTAGAGTATCAGTGAAAGAATGTAATGAGCTGTAAACATTGCAATTGGGCATGAAAAAGTAGCGAAAGAAAAACCAATTACAAAATCCTAAGGAAGACTTTCCTAGCAGTCCCAGCTTCTTCAGGTATAGAACAAAAGTCACTGAAAAGTCATTGCAGGGGCACCTCCTCAAAGTCCACAGGTAAAGGGCTGACTAGTGACTTGTCCCTCGATGACAGAAATGTTCTCCTTTTCTGTTACAAGCTACTCACCTCATAAATGCTAAAACAGATCAAATTAGTCCTTAATTATCTGGCCACAGCTACAGATACAAAATAGTTTTAAATACTGACTCCAAATGTCATTGGTCTCTGCGAGCAATGTCTTAAAACTCCCTCAGATGTTTCTCCAAAAAGTTAAAACAAATAGTTCAGTTCAACTTTTACAGTTTGTGACCTAGTTACCAACAATAAGATAAAATACAAACTCTTTAAACACAAAACAATGTTTATATAATGGTCAAAAAAACTCTTAATTGAGAGCATGTTTTAAAAATCTTCTCCCAAAAGGCTTGCTTTAATATTGCCTACATATTAAATCACACAGGACGGTGGGACTGAAAACCATGTAGAAATGTTAGCAGCTATATTATAGAGATTTACACATGCCTACTTCTTCTTTGGACAGAATTAAGATGTCACAGGTTGTAAAGTATCAGATTGTTTTTATAAACCGTACTTCCATGGGAGCAGGGGAATGGACTGGATATGGTAGAACATACCCAAGACTGTGGGCCGACACAGCAAGATAGAGAGTTCAGGGCCCACCTAAGCTACTGAGCACTTAAAGGCCAACCTGTGCAACTTAGTGGGACCCTAACTCAAAATACAAAATGGAGGAGGGCTGGGGACACAGCTTAGAGATACAGTGCTTGTCGAATGGAAGGCCTTCGCTTCCATTCTCAAAATTGGAAAACAAAGGCATTGGCCAGGAGGCAGACTGATACAAAGAGAAATTCCGGTAAGTCCTCATTTCCGTTCAGAGTCTCTCCACCCATCCTATCACTTGTATAGTTCAGCAAATGACCACAATTAATAGTATGGTGGCTCTAACAACTTCTCAGGTGATTTTGCATCATGCTTCAATTGTCCCTACCATAAATTAAGATAAAAAAGAATTAAACTCCTGGCTAACCACTGACTATCTTAAAATAAAAAAAAAAAAAAAAAGAAAAGAAAAGAAAGAAAAAAGCAAGCTACAGCATACAAAAGGCATTGCAGCATTATCATTTGGATAATGGCAATGAAAAGAGAAAATGTAAGAGCTAACTGGGGAAGCCAGGGGTTTAGTAGTCATCAGTCTAGAGGCACAGAGAGCTGAGGCGTTTTTGACACTGAGTGGTACCTGACCACATAGCCCTGAAGGCCCCAGACCATCAGCTGGACTACATGCTACCTGTTCCCAGCTTCGATAAAGTTCAACCTGATGTCCATAGCACCTGGGCCATCAATGGCAGGCACTGTCTTTCCATTTAGAGTGAAGAAAACCACAACAATGAAGAGCCCCTGGACAGGCGATTCTAAACCTAGAGCCTCAAATCCTGTTTATCCCTAAAAGCCCATGTGTAAAAAGTTTGGGTGCTAGCACAAGCGCTTACTTGAGGGTGCTAAAATATTTAGGAGGTGGGGCCTCTTAGGAGGAGGTCAGGTCACTGGGGGTGTACCTTGCAAGGAAACATTGAGACTCTAACTCACTGTTTCTCAGCCTGTAGGCTGTGACTCCTTTAGAGGTTGAATAACCCTTTCACAAGGAAAACAAAGATATTTGCATTACACTATAATTCATAACAGTAGCAAAATCACAGTTATGAAACAGCAATGAAAATAATTTTATGGTTGGGGTCACAGCATTAGGAAGGTTAAAAACCACTGCTCTAACCTTTTCTTCTTACACTGCTTCCCAGTCACCATGAGAGGACTATTCCTCCTTGGCCACGTCTTCGTCTTCCATCATATACCATAGCACTATAGGCCCAAAGGCACCATAAATGAAGCCAAAATGAGCCTCTCCCGCCTCAAGCTAACTTCCCAAATGCTCACTCCGAGCAGAAATCTAACACTGTTCTGATAAGACAGTGGATGAGCAGTGAGAAGCCTCTCAGTCACCTTCATCAGACATCATGGGCAAGCCTTGGACAGAGTGGGGCTATAAGCAAGCGGCTCAGCCACGGATGAACCTGTGCAGAAGAGATACTGAGTGTCAAGAACGAAGAGCCAAATGCAACTCAGGATTAAAGAATAGGTACAGTGCCTGCTGCTGCTGCTACTATGTGTCTGGACACAACCCAGGCCAAGTCCTGAAAGAGGGGTGTCCAGAACCCCCAGAGCATAGGAGGAAGAACAAGGATCCTGGTAGAAAGGCAGCCCCAGTTAAGCTAGCAGTCCCTCGGAAACCTGCACTTCTTTCCCACACCCCCGTACCGGGGCAAGGAGCGTCTAATAATGTCTAATGGCTGAGCTGTATGCCACACGGTTGAGTAAACTGTGCCAGGGCGGTCCACATGGTAACAGCATAAAGGTAAAGCTGGCATGACCAGGGGCCTCGACAACTTCAGGAATTTTCCAGCCACTGGTTTAATTCAGGCTGTCATCCCACGGAAGGCATGGTATTAACTGGTAGTCAATCAACTGCTAGGGTTCTGAGACTGCACTTCAGGCTGGAGTCTAGCTTCTCTGAGTGATCTGACGGATGTGACTGAAGGAGAAGAAATGCTCTCTTGTGATGACATCATGGCATTGTGAATGACTCGAACCACAGACTAAAGGCTCATGTTTTAGAGAGTTCATACTATTACAACAACTACTTAAGCTTCAGAAATTTGAAAAGGAAAACACAAAATTTCATTTCAGTCAAAATGATTTGTTTCAGTCAAACTGACATAGAAAGAGGAGGGAGAGGGGGGAGAAAAGACTAGGAGGAGGAGGAGGTAGTAGTAGCCCAAATGAGCTCTTTTGTCTTTTTGTTACAAATGGAGACAGTCCTAATGCCCTAAGCACACACTCTTCCATTAAGATTCTAGTCAAACCCTGGCTCTCCTACCATTTGCTAAAACCAGATGGACATGTTCATTGGAGGAATACTGTAAACTTCCCTAGTACCCATAACTAAAATGTACTGAAAAGGCCTAGGAATGTAGCTCAGTAGCTAACCTCCCTTCCTTTAGACAAGGCCCTGGGTTCTATCCCCAGCACGGGGCATGGGCGGTGGGGGGGGCTTCAATGGAAATTAAGAGGAACTCACACTGAAATTGTAATTTTTCAAATAAATGTGCACATAGCTGATGGTGATAAACAGATTCTGGGAAATGAGCTGAGGGCATTTCTGAATGAACCTGTGGCTATTTCACGGTGGCTGACTATAACAAAAACCCATCTTTCCATAAACACGAAAGACAGTCTTGCATCATCCTTGTGATAGCAGCTGGAATTTAAGGGCAAACCACTCCATTTTTCTTTTTACTCTCCCTTCATTTATATGGAAATGAAATGTTTCCGAAAATGTATCTGTACCCAGTACCTACGTCAACAGCAGAGCTCCAAGTGCACAGATTCCTCCAGCTGATTCCTGACTGCAAGGGAAAACAAGCCAGGCAGCAGCATCTGAAACCCGTGTGCGTCATCCTCCAAGGAGGACATTACCAAGCTGTCAATATCCATTAACCTGCCTTGCTTTATAAATAGCCTAAACTTCCCTATCTAAATAGGATGCTGCCCTTTTCTCCAAAGCAAAGGGAACAGGACACGGAAGTATAAAAAATAAATGAGCTTTCCTCCTTTGTAAACAGAAGAGAGTTGACAGCAAACCAGTTCTACATCCAAACTGAGGAGCTATTAATAAAATAAAGCACAAGAAAATGAAGAATCCATTTTAAGCCGAAAATAAACAATGTTCTCTAAATATCATCGTCCATTTTAAAAAGATCTGTCAGCTTTGCCGCTAGGAACAAACTCAAGGCAAAACATGTGAGCAAAACTAAACACAATTTATTTCATAAGTAAGATCTTTAATATAGCCCCAAAGCAGCACAGTGTAAAATGTCCCCAAAGTACTGATGTTTGGCCAAAGAGGAGAAAAATAGTTTTGAACAATATAAATTATCCTCCTCCAAATAAAGCATTTTCTAATTTTTATAGCTTTTCACATCATCATTTCCTAAGCTAGCTCCAGATATTTTTTTCCTCCAAAATCAATTATAGCCAACAGAGCCTACATCCCATTTCTACAGCCTAATGGTGTGTGAAGAGCACTTTTCTGCTTCACACTCCAATGAGCAGATACATGTAGGATCAGAAAAGCATCAACAAGGGCTGGAGAGATGGCTCAGTGGTTAAGAAGACTGGGTGCCCTTCCAGAGGACCCAGGTTCAATTCCAGTACCCACATGGAAACTCACAGCTGTCTGTAACTCCACTCTCAGGGGGATCTGATACCTGCTTCTGACCGCCAAGGCTCCCAGGTACATGCATGGCACACAGACATATATGCAGATAAAACATCCATATACGTAAAGTTAAAATAATAATAATAGAAAGAAAAGCATCAATAGAAGTATCCAATAAATAAATAAATAGATAGATAGATAGATAGATAGATAGATAGATAGATAGATAGATAGATAAATAGATAGATAAATAAATAAATAAATAAAAGCAGGAAAAAAGGCAGGGAAGGTCATTAATCAGGCTAGCAAATGCATCATTCCACTGGGTGGGAAACATTTTCCCCATCTTAATTTTAAATAAGATGTGTGTGGATCTGTGTTATCCATGCACACACAGTCATAGAGCGTCCAGGCAATGTTTGTCAAAAACAGAGTAACACAGTGAGACCTCAGATGTGAATGATAGACACCAGCTCAACTAATTATCCAGGACACATCCAAAACCTAGGAATTGGGTTTGAAAACAGTTCTGACCAATCAAAAGAGATGACAAGGTGGTTAACTATATACGTACTTATAGGTCCATTAAACCTTCAGTGACAGCAACTTTAGAAAAGTCCATCAGAAGTTACTCCCAAGATAGAACACACCCTATCAGTTAAGTGAATCATAACTTTATTTCCTTTATTTACACTAAATCAAGACAACTAGCTTCCCATTCTTCCATTCATTCAGTCAGTATTTATGTCTGACACGGCTGTGGGCACTGTGGGATATGAGGGCAAACTATATATGTAAGAAACAGGCAAAAGAATGACTTAGAGGACACAATGTTATATACATCCAGGAGAGACCATTTGGGAGGATTATTTAGAGGTGTCAAAGGTCATAGGGAGGGTAGGTACAGGTTAGATCTAAAGCAGAGGGTGGGCTTTCTGAGAAGCAAGGCAGGAAGACTGAATGCAGTTAAAAAAACATGGCAGGCAAAATATAGAAGCCTGAAACTTGAAACTGAAACCAGATTGCTTTGGATTCTAAATGCTAAGCTAAGAACACAGATATTCATGGCTAGACACAGGGGAGATTTTAAAGAAGGAAGTGTTGACCAGAGCTGCATTGAGGGTAAAAAATAATAATAATAATAATCTCACTGATGAACTAAATTAAGAAGGTAAAAATAAAGATTCTCATGGCCCAAGGTTATTCAGATGAACAGTAGCGAGAGCATGAACTATGATTGTGACCCCAGGGACAACAAGAGAACCTCCAAAGTAAAAAACTACAAAACTTGACATCTCTGAAGTCATTCTGAAGATCTATGCAGGCTCCAACAGGCAGGTAGATCTTAGAGTTCACCACCTCTAATTAAACATAGCAGAAAGGCTTCCATGTTGGTCCCCAGCCAGCCAGCAACATTAGAATGAGGGGCATGAACAGGAAACAGACACTTCTGTTCAGTGTCAGAGACATTTGAGAGGAGATTAGTAGTTTTCTTTTAGAGATAATAAGACAATAAAATTCCATCATTTCCCCCGTTCCCTTTCCCCTCTAAAAAACCCTCACATAACCACTTTTTGATCTCTTTCAAATTCATGGCCTCTATCTGTGCTAACTGTTGTACACATATATATATGTGTGCATGTGTGTTCATATTTTTCCTAAATACACACATACAACTTGCTCAGCCTATGGAATGTTAGCTATATGTATGTTGGTATTGGATAATCAGTTAGTATGTTGTATAAACATGGGCCTGGTCTGTTCCAAATCAGACAGACAGCTAAGGCAAACAGGAATATAGACTCTAATCCACTGTTCCAATAATAAAGAAATCGCCATTGATCCTCCATGACATGAGAGAATTTAGTCATGATGTCTCAAAGCCTTAGTCATCTAATGTATTTCTGACCATGCTTTTCCATGAAAAATTATCTTCATTTGAGTCAGCAAGTCACCAATGACCTCTAGTGGGCTCAGTGGAAATGCCTCAGCCTACCCTTCATTCATTATTTCACTCTTCACTTTCCCCCCAGCCTCATCCTTCCCCATTTCCCGGAACTTCCAAAGACTCACAATCCCTATCAATTCACCCTGACTGACTCTATCATCACCCTTCCTTGCTGTCTCCCTAACACGGCCATAGATGAATTCTCACACTTCTCAAACAGGAGTCATAACTGCTGCACCTTCCAGAAGCAGAAAATCTTAGGGCTCACCTTCGAGGTGAGGCAGAGGTTTCCACTGCCATTTTCTATCAATACAAGTTAGCTCTCCTGAGGGTAGGTTCCCACAATCTGTGTCCTCACAAACCTCTTACAAATCCCTGGCCCAGCAGTCGCCTCATCCCTGATGGCCCTGCCTTTCTTCTCAGTTCTCCCATGCCAAAGCCAAAGTCAGATACCAACTTACTTGTATGGATGTTTTCAGGGCTGACCATTTGGTATTGAGCAACCAATTAATGTGTTCTTCCCCAAAGAAGACTAATGTTTAAGCATAGGTCCATATTCTCATATTATGATGTGTCCCTTATTTTTTTCCCATATTGTCTATATTCTTACCTTAAGGCAACAAGTATCTGGGTATGGAAGCCTAATGTCTAGCTGCCCCTGATATTCACTCTCCTACACCTCTATATGACAGAACTCTGAATCCGTGGCTGCCCATCCATCCACAAAACACAGAGGCCATCTTCCACACACCCCTATAAATCACTGTGCATCGTACCTTTTCCATGTAGAATCAACAGCAGGATTCTGCCAGGAAGTACGGGGATGCTGAAGATCTGAGAGTTTCCCCAAAACACTTCCTACCCTGGTCCCACCATTCACATCCATGATGATTCCTTTGCAAATGAAGACACTAACATTTCAGCGGAGTTTGGGGAGGAAAAAAAATAGATACCTATATTCAGGAGTGTCTTACTGTAGAGGTCTCCACTGCCATTTTCTATCAATACTCTTGGCACAGCGTTTACACTTCACACAATTTAACTCAACCTCTTTTATTTAAATCCCATTGTGAAGAAAAGAAACAAAGTTTCTTGGCATTTCTTGTGTGATTTTTATATTGTTATTTCATATGTAACTATTTTACTCCCTATGTAATGCTGTGTTGGTCTATCCAGTATGCTGTGATTTCCTTAAATGCAGAAATAACATCTTAAAATTTTATTACCTTCTAGGGCATCAGTTCTCAGTCTTGGCTACATATGTGAATTACCTAAGGACCTCTTAAAATCCCAGTACCATATTCTATTCCTTCAAAAAACTCAGCATCTCTGAGGTGATAATGGACATCAGTGATGCTGAGTGAGAGCAAAACCAAGGAGTGACACTGAGCAAGACTGGCACTGTCTGCAGACCTATTCTGGATATTCACCCCATGTGTGTGCACACACAACCATAAGGCACCTACTCTCCTTGGATGGCACCACCAACAAACCCTTAGTCCTGATAAATTGACCCTTAAACCAGGAAAGTAACTCCACTGAAGTAGGTCAGCCTAGACAAAGTTTAGTCATATTTTTCTTGCTTGTTAGAATACTCTACACAGTTAATTATGTTCCATGACCACTAGTCAAGGTACCAAAGGGACCTGTCCTTGTCAGCCTTTCTCTACTGTGTGTACTGCCCATCACTGCCTTGTTATTTCTTCATGACATGTGGTCAACAGCCCAACAAGAATATCACATGCGTGAAGGGAACAAGAGATATTTTGAGTGGACACCTTCCAGTTCTTCAGATACTATAAAACAGACCCAAATAAACAAAATGGACAGAGTTGCAAGGAAGCAAGGGTTCCAAAATAGCTATACAGCAGAAGCTCAGGAAACTCACTCCTGCCAGAAACAAAAGCCAGAGTGTGTGCTGAACTTGCATTTCCATAGCAGGCCTGTTGTTTTCCTTGAGATCTGACACACTCAAAGGGTGATACAGGAGAATTACCAAAGATACAAGTCCCCCTCAAGCATTCCTGAAAATTCAATTTTAGATGCCTGTACCACTGCCCTATCAAAAGACACCTCCTCATCTCCTTTCTTTCTAGAAGATGAACAGTAGCCCACTGAAAGGCAAGAAGAGTGAGGCAAGGCAGGACACCCAGCAATTATAAAGCCTTCATAAGGGAGGGGGATTTGACAAGAGAAAGAAAAACTCTGGGTGGTCCAGAAAGAACGAAATACATCAAGTCCTAACTATTGAGCCTCGTCCCTTCATAGTTCATCAGAAATTAACCAGCAAAATAGATACCAGTAATACTAGGAGGTCTACAAATAAAGCTAAGCAGAGAAATCTGCTGCATCAAACGCTTTCCCCTATGGAAGTCACATGGGACCCAGCCCTCAATAACACTTCTGTTCTGTGGACCATGCTTCCCTGGACCCTTCCAGGCACTGTGGGAGGTTCACAGCATAGTAAGACCAGCGGCCCTATCCTTCAAGGCAGTTTCGAACAGTGAGCAATGCAGCCCAACTCGACTGTTTCTGCCTTTGCCAATGAAGACTGGGTATACTTTCTCTTAGATCTGGAAAAACTGGGAACAAATCTGACTTTCCTAAAATCTTCAAAGTGGGAGCTAACACTGAGTAGTAAGCTGCCCTCTTCTACTCTGTGCTCTAAGAAAAAAACATCTGCTACCCACGCAGCCAATAAAGGTATCTGGCAAGGACAGAAGAGCAATCATCCATTGAAATTATTCGGTTCTAGGTTTGCTTAGGAGTATCTGGGAGCAATCAGGACAGGATGTGTAGGTCAAAGCTTCCCAACAGATGGGATCCCTCCCAATTTACCTTCGGCATCCGGTATGGTGAAGGAAGCCATTAAAAAGAACACAGCTAAGACAGTAAAAGCAAGCGTTTCTCTTTTTACATAGTCACACCCTGTAAACACACTCCATCGCCAAGCACAGAGCTGTGATATTCACTGATCTATGTGTACAGAATAATTAAAAGTATTTCCTGGGCAGAAACTCCACTGAATCTTTATTCAACAAAAGGAAAGTATATTGGTCCCATGTGCATACCTAGGATCTCAACGCTAAGGAGACTAAGGCAGACCTAAGACCCTCTGAAAGAAAGGAAAGAAAAGGGGGGGGTAGAAAAAGTGAGGGAGAGGAAAAGAGGGAGGGAGGAAAAGAGACAAAGAAAAGGAGTGGGGAGAAATGGTCTTACCATCCTATTGTTTAATTTCAACTTAAATAAATACAGTGGATTTGTGGCATTTAGTACACTCCATTTCTTGCTTTAATTGAATTAAGATGCTCCTACAGTGATTTAACGTTTCCTCCTAAATTTGATGGACTCTCATTTTTTTCTAAAACCAATGCTCAAACTCAATATAGAAGAAACCTGGCCTAATTCAGAGTCCAGAGCTGCGTTTGTGTGTGTTCCCTTCCAGCTCACAAACAAGTTTCTCCCTTGTTTCTACTAGACTCCCCACTAGCAAGGACCGAAAAAAGAGGAAGATGGGGTAAGTGAGCCGCCTTCCCAGAAAATGAGCAGAAACTCCTTATTACTAAAGACACTTGTGCTTCCAGGAGCCAGAACTACAGAATAGGAATCCTTTGGCTAATTTATGGCTGGCCAGAGGCCACTGCTTCTGGCTGGGGGCCAGAGGACCTGTGGGAAGGGGTGGCAGGATGCCACAGAGAAGGTCACGCACTGCATGGCTAATGCTGCCTTTGGGTGTAGCTGCTCACCAGGAAACTGAAAACTTTCAGTCCAACAGGCTTCCCAAGTGACTGCTCAGCTCCTGACACTTGCCAGCCTTTACCTAACTGCTCCTCATCAACCCTGCCAATCAAAGCAAGTAAGAAACGCCATCTATTTAAATGGGAACAGAAAACAAAGCCATGTTCTCCAAACTTCTGTGGCTCTCACAAAGGAGTCTCACTCAGCAAATACCTGGCAAATGACACTCATGCTGTCCGTCCCCTCCACACAAGCCTTGTTTTTACTGGCTACGCCTAGTCTGAGTAGAAAATGACTTTCTCCTAGTGAATTTAATAGTTATTACTCTGTGATCTTAGAGCTGCATTACAGGCACTAAGCAATGAAAATCCAAGCTAAGGTTGGAGGCAGAGACTGTGTCTCACTGTATAGTATAATACTATAATAGCCTGTACATTAAGATTCCTCAAGTGACCTGGTAAGTGGCAGCATCAGCTCTGTGTCAAGGCGCCCTGAAGTTGCTACAGCTGTCACGCATACGGCTTCAGAAAAAAAAAAAAAAAATCTCAAAAGAACTCAACAGATGATGTTAGCTGTTTCAAGTTGAACAAAATAACATGGGAGAATCCAGGATTCATAGATACTACCGGCCAATCTGATCCATTCCAAACAAAAACAAAACAAAAAAATAATAATGTTTGTATCCAGCCTCTTAGCCCTCATAAGCCAGAAATCTAAATGAGCTATTGTTATTGATTGTCTTTTACTGACTGATAATTTTTAATTTTAAGAAATTTAAGAAACTGTTAAACTGATAACCCCAAGGACCCATGAGTAATGAAAACCAAAGAATCCACGGTGCTATTTGGAGGGGGGGTATTTTGTAACTAGCCTGACCCCACCTAGGCTGATCTTTGAATCTCCAAGTCAGTAGTGAACACAAGTCTGTTTTTAATTCTTCAACACCCATGGTCTTTCTTTGAAAAAAGAGGAAGATGATGACGATAAGATACACAAACAACCCCAAGCAGAAAGCAAGCATTGAACTCTCCCAAGCACAGCAAGCACCATGGTGTGACAATCAAAAGAGTGAAGAATAAACAAATATTGTACTTTTTAAAAAAAAAGTACAAACTTTTGTAAGTATATGTTTTCCAGATGTGTGCAGGTATTCTCAGAGGCCAGAGAGGGCATCAGATAGGGAATCCTCCAGGGAGGAGCCGGTGTTACAAGCAATGATGAGCCATCCAGCATCAGGGCTAGGAACCAAACTTGGGTCCTCTGGAAAAGCAGCAAGTGCTCTTACCCAATGGGCCATCTCTCTTATCCCTCACTGAATTTATTAAATGTGATAAATTCACAGACAACAAGTATCTTAAAATGGTTATTTTTCATTTCTAATTGAGAGTCCCTTCTAGATGAGTTCTTGTGGTTGAATATATATATATATTTTTTACTACGTATATTATAGTATATATAATTACTACGGCTGAAAGTAAAGTGCAAAATACAGAAGTGTAGCTAAGACTACCATATTCTAGTCTTCACATACAGGTCAGCCATACACAGGAATGGCAGGCATTGAATGTGGTAGTTCTAAACTTTTAACATTTGTTACTTTGTTTGTTTGTTTGTTTGTTGAGACAGGGTTTCTCTGTGGAGCCTTGGCTGTCCTGGACTCACTTTGTGGAGCAGGCTAACCTTGAACTCACAGCGCTATGCCCGCTTTTGCCTCCCTGAGGTTACAAACTCTTAAGCTGAATAGAATTTATCTTTTTGGTGGGTGTTATTTCACGTTAAATCTCTCTTAAAATATTACCAGGCATGGTGGGCATGTCTTTAATTCCAACATTCAGGAGGCAGAGGCAGGTGGATTTCTGTGAGTTTGAGGTCAGCCTGGTCTATACCAGGCATTCCAGGCCAGTCAGGGCTACATAGTGAGGCCATGTTTGAAAAAAAAGAAAAACACAATATATTTGGGCTGTTTTTATTCACTTGTTCTTGTTTGCCTGCGGTGCTAACATGAATCACCCCAGGGCCTCACGCTTCCTAGGCAAGGGTCAAACACTAAGCTCTTTCCTTATCTTTATCTAATGTTTAAAGCCTTATGTTTACTCTTCATGAAAGGAACAAATTATATGTTTCCCCATGATCTATCTGTGACTAAGTGGACGATAAAGTGAAAAGAGTCAAACAACTCTGAATACATAAAAAGTAAAATAAAATAAAATTGTTAAAGTGAGCTAATTAAAAACAGTTAGAGCATACTATACTACAAAGTAACAAACAACACTTCCATGGGGTAAAAGGTATCAGCCTGAAGGAAGACATTCAGAGGCTCCTGATCCAGGTCTGAGAGGTTACTGTAGCAAATCCATCCCTAAAGGGACATGGGACAAAAGTCACAGCCAAGGACACAAGGCATGTCACACTTGAAACTGTAAAAGATCTTTTATCGTTTAACATATGGCTTTTCATAAAATACAAAGTCTTGTTTTTCTACTTCTAAACTGTTTAAAAAGATCTGGGAGTAGATGCTGTACTATCGGAAATCATCACCTGGTCACTCTGATCTCAGGCTATTTCCCAAGCTCCTGTTCACACTCACATTTGAAAATGTTAAAGCTGTGCCACTGTCAAATAAGGCTGAGAAAAACTGGCTTAAGGGCATCACATTCTGCGTGATGCTTAAAATGTCAAAGAGAACACCTGTCGCCAGCTCTAACATTTAGTGTTTAATCAATTAAGGGGGGAAAAAAGTGAAAGTACCAGCTGCCAGCAAAATGACTTAATACACTCAGAAAATCTGTTCAGAAGAAAAAAGTTCTCAAACTTTTTAACATGAGCTTCTGTTAGTGGTTCCTCACTCCACACATAAATCAAAAAGCTTACGTTCTGCTGAATCGGAATTCCTCTTTCTTTTCTTTTCTCTCTTTTGACAGGAGCTCCTGTCTACCAGGTTGGCCTCAAACTCATCAAGTACCTATGGATGGCTTTGTACTCTTGATCTTCCTGCCTCCACCTCCCGTGCAGGATAGGTTTGTGAAGTGCTGGGGATTGACTTCAGGGCCTCCTGCACGCTAGGCAAGCACACTGAGCTGACATATATATTTAAGTTATGTAGCTCCAGAATTCTTTCTATTTTTCTCCCCATTCCGTGTGTGTGTGTGTGTGTGTGTGTGTGTGTGTGTGTGTGTGTAAGAGAAAGAGAGAAAGAGCGGTGAGGGAGAGAGGGAAAGACAAAGAGAGGGAGGAACAGAGGGTGAGAGAGGGAGGGATCTCACTGTATAGCCCTGGCTGACCGCAGACTTACTATGTATAACAGTCTGGCCTCAAACTCATAAAAATCTGCATGCATCAACTCCACCTGCTGAGATTAAAGGTGTGTGACACCACCTGGGGCTACAACTCTTTACATTTATTTTTTATTTATTTATTTTTTTAATAAGGAACTTTTCATCTACTTGCCACTGGGCGCTTGGGATGACAAACCTCTCAGAACTTCCATTTCTGTAGCTTTTTGTGAGTGATGGACAGAGAGATTGGGGTTCTCATCCTCAGACCTACTGAGCCTAGAATCTCTGGACTACACACAGCCTTCCTTTCTCTCTTAGCTCTGATGCCCTATAAAAAAAAATTAAATAGCTCATCCTCTCAAATGCTGTTTGTTGAGCCATTGTTCAGAAGTACAGTTAGAACACTCACTTGATTTTTGAGAAATTAAAGTACAGAGGCCCACTTCTTACAGTCTGAATTTTAGTAGATTCTAACGTGGTCATTTGTAATAAAAATTGCTAAGAAAGATCAACAAATCAAATAAACAGGTAAATATGCAGGGAGTATGGTTTAACAAAATCTCATCTCATTTCTGAAGGTAATTCCATCAAATAACAGAAAAAAATATGAAATTGGAAAGACATACACACACCCAATAAGACAAACAAGCCATACATTCCATTTCTCCAGAGAATTTGTGTGTTTTTATAAGGTATTTTCTTTAGCAAATGAGCTTTGGTTGTCTAGGTACCACACTCTCACCTCTATGATCACCACCCTTCAGTGGAGGCCTGACACTAAATCGAAAGACGTGGCTATCAGTCAGATGAGCCTTTCCACAGTCGGAATGCATAGGAGAGGCCATTTACTCTGTTGGCGATATTAATATCATAATTCAGGTAAAAGCATTAGACCTGTCAAAAAGCTATGCCTACACCCCTCGGGTTTGAAACTTATTATGCTGGGAAAGACACTTCTCAAAATAACATTTAGCAGTGCCTAATGTCACTCAGGAAGCAGCGCCTGAAGGAGACCGGCAGAAAGCACCACAGATTGCCTGACAGTGTCTGGAGGAGTCCGGGGTGGGTCCCCTGGCCTTCCCTCTTCGCCCTACCAATGAGGGTTGACGCCAAAAGCCAACTCCCAAACACAGGCATGTTGCGGGTGAACGTGCTCCCTCTCCTCATGGCTGCCCGACTTTTTCCTCCCGACTACAGCATCCTAAAGTATCAGGCTATACAATCTTAGTGGTATAGAGAGAAGAAAAGAACTAAGTGGTTGTAGTAGCTTTCCCAAGCTGCCATGGCAGCCGCACATGTCTAAAGGGATGATGGATGAGGTAACGGGAACTCCTCGGGGCCTGAGGAAAGGCAGACACTCAGGCAGGAGACGCCTTCAAGCCCTCTTTCTCACCTAAGTTTCCTGCACTAAGTGGACCAAGGACAGTCTAAGAACCACAGCCCAGCAGTATTTACAGCAGAGTGCAGCATGGTCTACGCAGGGCCTAGCATTAGGAGTTCTGTTTGTATGAATGTGAGAGAGGCTTTGGATAGAGGCCAGAAAACTGGAAAGTCGGCCCTTCGGGGAGGGGGCATGGGGATGGTTCGGGATGGGATGGACAGGGTAACAGAACACATGGGGTATGAAAGCGGAAGTGAGGATTCTAGTGAGGGGAGGGTCCAAGTAGGAACAGGAGCAGGGAAATGGGGAGGGCGGAAAAGGTGGAGACAAGATGAACAGAGTCAACCAAAACCAAACATGTATAAAAACGCCAACAAGAAACCCGTTATTTTGTGTGCTAATTTAACACGTATGTTTTTAAAGGAAAAAAAAAAAAAGTTTTTAAATGCACGTACCAGTCTCACTGGAACACAGACACCTCCTCAGACACAGCGTCCAAGGACTGTTGCATATGCCTGTGACCTTCAGCAGAAAAGCACACCTTCCCATGAGTCACGGAACGTAAGCCATTCTCTTGTCCCCTGCTTCCCTGGAAGTCCGCTAGCTCCACCTGATGCTGCTCAGCAACCCATCTCAGTGCCCACCGACTTCAAAGCTGCCATTTAATGTACAATGAATTGCTAGGGACATATCATTCCATCGCTTTTAATTTCGAAGGCACTACTCTGTTTGTTTTGTCAAAGGACCGGGGAAGAAAAGAGAAACCATTGGATGCTTTCAAATCCCCATCCATCCTGACCATCTGAGTACAAAACAGCCCTGTAGGTTTTTGTTTGGCCTGGCCTCTTACCATGCAGCTCTTTCCCTGTAATACAAAGCAGGGACCAGCTTTTTAACACTACATCAGTAAACCTGCAAAACTTCAACGCTTAGCCACAGTTCCAGACCAGTCCAATGCCCGGAAGACCAGCTCTCATTGGAAAGCACAGGCTGCCACCTACTGGCCATGAGCCTTCCAGCCCCACACATGCACACAAGGGTATCTTGGTCTGCTTTCTATTGCTATTATAAAACACCGTGACCAAAAGTAACTTGGAGAGGAACAGGGTTATTTCACCTCACAGCTTCAAGTCCCTCGTGAAGGGAAGTCGGGGCGTGAACTCAAGGCAAGACCTGGATGCAGGAACTGAAGCATGGGTCACAGTGGAAAGCTGATGGTGGCTTGCTGTCCATGGCTTGCTCAGGCTGCTTTCTTACACAACCCAGGACCACCTGCCCAGGGGCGGCACCACCCACAATGAATTTCCCCTTCCCACAAAGACCACTAATCAAGAAAATAACCCACAGGTGTGTCCACGGGCCAACCAATGAGGGTATTTTCTCCATCAAGGTGGCCTCTTCTCAGAAGACTCTAGCTTGAGTTGACAAAAAAGCAACCAACAGGGGCAGCTCATTAATCAACAGTGTCTTCAATTGTATTATTACAATTTTTTCAGTTCGTATAAATTATTTTAACTTCACAAAATAATGCTAAACAGACCTGTTTGTGCAAAACTGAAAAATTCGTGGATTATACTCAGAACAACAGGTTGTTTTTAAAAAGTATTTGGTTTTTGTATTTTGTTCCTTTCTCTCTTTTTTTCCTTCCTGGCATGAATCAGATATGAAATATTTAAGTGGGAGGAAAAACTATTTTCATACATATTTCTCTCCAGCACCCCCAATTACCCTTCAGTCCTGAAAACAGAAGTTGGCCACAGAGCAGTAACTAAACGACCTATCTTCATCAAGTTAGGATTTTTCAAAGATCTGAACGCACACTCCCACGGCAGCTTTTCACACTGAAGCTATCAGTTAATCTGCTGCAGGGCTGGAGCTAAAGATCTACAGATGAAAGACCTACTCATTTGAGAAGACGTGGCTGAGAAATGCCAACAAGAGACAAGTAAGATGCAGTTCACAAGATACAAGAGGTATACGGTGTAAAACAGTCAGTCTTCTTAGAGAGTTAGGAAGAATGCCAGAGACAAACCTAAAAAGAAGAAATTGGTCAGCTTGGGGAAAGAGATCCAGACAATGTACACAAAAATAACAAGGTAGGGGGAACCTGCTCTAACTGAGAATTTACAAGGAGTGGAGTGGATGTGGTTGGGGACCCAGCTAGCTAGATCCCTAACAGCTTCTGCTAATCCTGCTTAAAAAAAAAAAGTGCATCCTAGAGTGACAGCACTTACAGCAGGTAGGGGGAGGTTGGGCCAAAGGACAGATATGACTAAGAAGTGAAATTGCCCAGGAGGAGAAAATCCACACCCTGAAATCTTTCAGTAATATAGAAAGGAGAAAGCTAACTAAAGCTAACTATGAAAACATAGTTAGGGTGGGACAGGCAGGATGAAAAAGAAGAAAGACGGTGGAACAGTGGTTCTCAAACTGTGAGTCATGACCCCTTTGGGGGGGGGTCAAACAACCCTTTCACAGGGGTCACCTAAAGCCATTAGAAAATACAGATATTTACATTACAGTTCATAGCAGTAGCAAACCTACAGTTATGAAGTAGCAATGAAAGTAACTGTATGGTTTGGGTTCACCACAGCATGAGGAACTGTACTGAAGGGTCCCAGCGTTAGGATGGTTGAGAACCGCTGCTCTGTAACTTCCTGGGTTTCTGACTTGAGTAACTAACTGGATGTTATCTAACCATCAAAATAGGAAACATCCCATGAGGTGTGGATTCAGCAGAGGTGTGTATTGAGTTTAACTTTCAAAATGCTGCATTCTAACTGGCTTCCGTTAGTGGCCTTTCTCCTTGCTGTGATGAAATACACGACAAAAGCAACTTAAAGAAGGAGAGGTTTGTTTGGACTCAGCTGGAGAAGTCGCAGTCCACTGTGGTGAAGGTGTCATGGTAGGAGGCGCATGAGGCGGCACGTGACATGGCATCTAGTCAGGAAGCAGAGAGTAATGAGTCCTAGCACCCATTTCTCTTCCAGCTCTTCTCTTCAGTCTGAGATGGTACCATGCACATCCAAGGTGGGTCTTGCTTCCTCAGTTAAACCTCCCTGAACATGTCCTCATGAGTGTGCCCAAAAGTCTGTCTCTGAGGTGATCCTAAATCCACTCAGGTTGGCACTCAAGATAAACCACTGGAACATGGCCAAAAGAATGATGTGTGGTGAACAATGCCTTTAGGAGCTGTGAGAGAGGCTCCAGGAGAAAAGACAGAGGGCTTTTTACCTCAGGTGAATTTTGTTCCTGCTTTGTTCAATTTATAAGACGTGTATATTCTTATTGGATGTCGGACACAGTTCCTGAACCCCATATGGTGAAATGTGTGTGCCGAGTGCTGTCCTCAGTGGACCCTGAGAATCTGGACATGGCCTTGTGCCTCACTTTCGTGCTTCCCCAGATATAATCTATAGTGCATACCACCCGGCTGTTTAAATTGGTCTGTCCTGAGACAGTTCCGAGAAATGGCTGCTCTGTCAATACTGAGTATGTGGTATTTATTGACATGTTTTTCTGAACTCAAACCACCTTCCCTGGACCACTGCTTTCTTTGTTACATGCGTGTATAAAAGTGCACTGACACTGAACTACAGTTGTCTACAGCATTAGACTGTCCGCACCATTTCTTCACGCCCTCATCCCAGGTCTCACGGACATATCTGCATAGGTCAGCAGAGAAGATACTCTCCATACTATGGGACTTTGACATGAAGATTTGAGGTAGAATAGTCAATCTGTGGCTTTCAAGCTTAGGGTAGAGGTGGAGATTAGAGACAGAGATCCAGAAGTTGCTAGTGTGTCAACAGCAGGTAACATGGATGAAATGCCCCAGCCAGAATGGATTCGGCAAAGAATCACACATGTGACCTTGTGGGGAGAACCAGGAAAACTCTCTCCAGGTTAAATGCATCACACTGAGACAGACAGAAAGGGGCTGCCCTTGGCAGCGTGCTACTGCATTGCACAGAGAAAACAAGTTATAGAAAGCATAATTCTGAGTTTTAAATATTAACACATACAAATCTGTGAACATACATTCCAGAGGCACAAATAATCAAGTGTGCCCAGTGCCTATCTCGGGAAATACCTGAGCAATGTTTGCTTTCGCCTGTGTTTTCCTAACGTCCTAAAATAGTCTACAATGTACAAGTTATCTCTCTGAAATCAAATGTGTAAAAGGTTTATTTTTTTTCTTTAGTTTCTAAAGACCTAAAAGTTTCTAGGAGCCTGCACTTTTGAAGACAGCCTTCTGACTTTTCTGTCTCTCAGCAGCTTACAGACCAGAGGAAGCAAAGGATTGGAACCTTATTATCAGTGGTAGAAAATAGAGCACGCTGAATACTCTCAATAACTCACAAGGAACGTGATACTCCATACCTCAGAAATGGTGCAATAGGGAAACCCAATGCTTTTGTTAAAGTTCTTAAAGGCTCTCACTGCCCACCCAGAACACACTTGGGCACTCCACGGCAAAGAGCAACTGTAAGAAGATCAGAGAGATCAACTCCTCCTAAGCCTGAATGTAGCCTGCTTTGCTGTCTCTGAAGTTAGGTAACAGTGAAAGAAGAAATAAAGCAAACAAAGCAGGAGGCACCAGAAAGGCATCATTAACAGTAAAGCTAGAAACACATTCATTAGCAAGTCAGAGGAGTAAGCACTGTTAGAACCACAGCACAGGCTGATGGCTCTATCTCTGAGTGCAAAGACAACGAAGGCAGCACATACGAAGGAATTATGGGCCATGCAAGCGACACAAAGTGGTTGTGAAGGAAGAGTCAGGGAGGCGGCTACAGGCTAGTGGACTTCAACACCAACTTTGCTAGGCTATAGTGCTGTTAGTTTAGTCAAACACAGGTCTCAACACTGTTGTTGAAGAGTTGTCTGTCAGCTACACACAGGCCTCGACACTGTTGAAGAGATGTCTGTTAGCTGCGAAGAACTTTTACGTCAGCAGTTCTAAGTAAAGCAGAGGAGCTTCACAACACAGAAGGGCCTTTCTCTGCTCATCCCCACGTTTTAAGCCCAAATGAAACCGAATGTGGCTTCAAGAATGAACCATAGGAATCCTGCCTGAGTGTCCCTACAGACTGGCCAAATCCGCACAGACATGTGAACCAACGCCGTAATAAAAATTAAATATCTGGCACTAATAGCGACGAAATATACACTCTTACTAACACAGACACATGGGCAGAATCTTGATTTAGTGGCAACAGGGCTCAGCTTGACTACAGTGGCTGTCAAGAGGAAGCCTGAGGTTCTTGCACAGATGAATGATGTGACAATTCGTGTCATGAACTGTTTGGGCGTTTTGCAAATACGTGTAATATAAACTGTATTAGAAGATTCTAGCTAGAACAGAGTTAGAGAAACCCAGGCCATAGAACTCCGCAGGATTCTAAAAGGAACCCAACCAAACAATAGTACAACAGTATTACACATTTGTTTCACATTTTCAAGATCTTCGTGCAAATATTCTACTGAATGCTGTTTGTATAGCTAGTAACTCACCGTATTTGTCCCGCAAACCAACAGTGCATCGGAAGACCCCACCAAAAGCGACGTCTTCACCAAATATTACTGAAAAATGATGTTCAAAGAACATATTTAGTAATCCTCAAATTTTAAGCCATAAAAAATAAGGAACTTAAATAATAAGATTTGAAATTATACATGCACATACATACCGATGGCTGTGCAATACAAAATGTGGTATATGTACGCATAAATCATACATGTATAAGTATATAAACATAATCCTGTGATCTATAATGCACACACGTGTGCACACATACACACACATATATATGCATGTAAGTATGTGTATGCATAAAAAAGTCAACCGAACTTTAAAAATACAGCAAAATCAGGAGGTGCAACAGTTAAGAATGTGCACTGAACTTGTGTAGGAACCAAGTTTGATTCCCAGTACCCATACAAGGCGACTCACCACTGCCTGAAACTCAAGCTCCAGGGAAATCTGACACCTCTAACAATTCCAGCCTCCAAGAGCACACCCACTCAAATGCCCATACAGACACACACAAGCACATAACTAAAAATAAAGTAAATTGTAAAAATAAATAAACATTAAGTTACCTATAAAATTGTTTCAAAGATGTGCCACACATCCACAACCAAATTTTACTCAGCCACAGGAATAATGAAATCATGACATTGGTGGAACCAGAAATCATTACAGTGGGTAAAATAAACCAGACTCAGAAAGATAAAATGTATCTCCTCTGCTTTCTCTCATATACAAATCATAGCTTTCTAGGTTTAAGTGTATGTGTATGTGTGTGTGTTTGTCTGAGTCTGTGTGTTTGTGTGTCTGTCTGTCTGTGTGTGTGTGTGTGTGTGAGAGAGAGAGAGAGAGAGAGAGAGAGAGAGAGAGACCAGCCAGAAAGGTTATCCTGAGAAGATTGGAACAGATTTTAGGGGAGGTGAGAGAAAGAGAGGAATGAAATTTGACATGAAAGCAGAATGGGGCAAACTGCAGGGAGGAAAGCAAGAGTGGAGAAAGTGGGTGTGGAGAAGGAGGCACATTAGAGCACAGTAGATATGAAAATGCCACAGTAAATCCCACTGCTTTGTACGGCAACTTAAAAATTGATTTTAAAAACACAAAGTACTAAAATCATTATTTCCAAAAAATATTAACAAGCCCAACGTAAGAACAACCATAAACACATATAAATAAATCTTTAGGGTATATATAAATATATAAAGAAAGTGGCACTTCCTATACACTAGACAAACAGGAGTAGCGAGGGGTATCAGTCAAAAAGCAAATAATCAAGGGGCCGTACATGACGTCAAGAGCATGTTAAAAAGAGATATAACAAAGATATACAGAACGTGTCAGAAATGAGCGGGTCAATGTGTGGTAACACTGCAAGTGGAGCCTTGCGCTTTGATGATTTGCTACCTGAGCAGTTCCAACCTCGCCAGCTCCGGGAGGAACAGAGCTACACACGGGCATGAGGTTTACCTGCAGTGGGGTCTTTCGCCAGTGAGTTATCCAAGGCACTTGTTATTGACTGGAAGAGGTTCATTTTCTGAGTTTGCCCTGTGAAAAGTAACGTTATATTGTATCAAAACTTGTAACATATGTTTAAAAAAATAACAGTTTCTTAACAGTTGGTTATAACATGGTTTAAAAGAAAAAAGGAAAAAAAAAAAGCAAGGTAGAAAGAAAGGTACAGAATCTATCACAGGAATTTGCCAACTTATTTGCAGAGATGGGAGATCTAGATGGCAACTGCAACTTTCAGTAGAAAAGGAGAAAGGAGGAGCCTGAGCTTGTTATATGAGAGCACCCGAGACAGGTGTTATGAACCAAAGGCTTAGAGAAGCCACATGACCAGTAGCCTAGGTTGAAACTGCTGACAGCAGCAAATGGCCATCGCCCTGAAACAGTAAGGAAGGCTAAAGATAAACTTTGGTATGCAGAACTGTTGGTGTTTGAAGAATACTGTAATCTCTTCCCCAAACACGTCACACTTAGTCGTTCCTATTGTCCTGTTGCTTAACTAAAATTTCTACAGGCCAATGCCTGTCTCTATAAATAGACTTTATGATGGGAGTATATGGGGCAATTCAGGGAAGGAACTTAAGATAGTGCTCTGTAAACCAACCCTGCCCTGGAAGATTCCACCAAAGCCAACATCTTCAGCAAATATTACAGAAAAATGATGTCCAAGGAATACATTTGGTAATCCTTAAATGCAGAGTGAAAGCTAGCTATTGGTCGTCGGCTCCAGGATAGAGCACGACCCTCTCACCTTCATTATTCTGAGCGGCACGTGAAAATCTCTATCTGTTAGAATTCCTAACGCTGCAAATTAATAATAAGTGTGACTTTAGAGCTGTGAGCAAACTAAACGCTGGCAGGGGAAGCCCACAATTACTGGAACCACCTGCTCAGCCTTCTAGTGCAATTACAGTCAAGAAAACACCCATACAGGCTGCCCATACAACAATATCTGATTTAAGCAATTCCCCTAAGCCAACTCCTCTCCAGAAGCACAGACGGGCTTCAGATGAAACTTCTGACAAACAGATCCATCCTTACCTTAGCACTCTATCTATCTCCAATTCCCGCCCCAACCCTGCCTATTTTCCCTCTAACCTCCATACTATTTTAGTCACCTAATGTGAACCAAAGTCGAGGTCTAATTACCAGCAGGGGACATAACAGCTCATGCTGCTGGCTTCAAACCTCTGCTCACTCACCCTTTCCTCTTCTTCCTTAGCCCACCAGACTCTTCAGTGAGCTCTGACTTCTGCCATCTTTTAAGCTTTCTACTGTTCTCTCAGCCCAGCCTCTGGCATGCTCCTGCTTGACCTCAGCTGTCTCCGATCATTTCAGTACTGCCGCATGCCCAAGCTTCAGGCTTTGGCAGTCCCCTATCAGAATACCTTGCTTCCCTCTGCACCCAAAATAATGGCCTGTTTATACACCTGTTTCTAAAGACAATAAAAATTCATTCAGAAAGTACCATTGTATCAGCCATGTCAAAAAAAAAAAAAAAAAAAAAAACACACAATCACACTAAATGTCCAGAATAAGTTCATAAAGTATTTTTCTTCAGGCTACAGTTGTATCATTCAATAGTTACCTTAAATCTCTCTGTGCCCTACTGTTACAGTTTGCTTCCCTGTTGCTGTAATTAACACCATGACCAAAAGCAACTCAGGGAAGAAAATGTTTATTTAAACTTACAGGCTATGGTGTACCAGGGCGGAAGGTCCGGGCAGGAACCCAGGAGCAGGAAGCACAGAGAGAATGCAGCTTAACTGGCTTGCCTTTCGGATTCCTTATACAAGCCAGGACCACCTGCTCAGCCTTCTATAGCAATTACAATCAAGAAAACACTAACACAGTCTGCCCATATGACAATATCTGGTTGAAGCAATGCTCTTAGGCTGTGTCAAGTTGATAGCTGACATTAACCAGAAGACCTATCTATGCTCTAAGAAGACCTATCTACGCTCTAAAGTTTTTAGTGGTACAAAACATAACAGTTTAGGATAAACATTTTTCCTAATGACAATAACATACCTACTCTCTCCTACCTCATACACGTAAAAAAAAAAAAAAAAAAAAGTAATAATTTTGCTTATTTATTAAGATTTTCATAGTTAAGAACCTAAGGAGAATAAGAATGTCTTAAGAGCAAACATTCTTTTCATTTTAATCCTGCAGACCACTGGAATTAATAGCAAATGCCACCACAAGACCTTTCTCTTCCAGAGCTAGGTCCAACCCATTCGCTAGCCAAGTGCTCCACCTTTGAGCTCCACTCCCAACGCTCTTGATTCATCTTATCATGTTGCTGCTCAGCGAGTTTTTTACTAGAAGAAGATCAAAGTCATACAACTCTGAGGCAGGAGGACTGTGAGATCAAGGCTACCCAACAAGCTCCCTAGAATGTATTCTTGACACTATAAAAAATAACCTCACCTTATGGGAAATCACTTACAAGTTATTTATGTTTCCATGTCAGCACTAGTGAAAATTATATATTTTTTGCAGGTTGGAAGGACTCTTCGGTACTATGACAACTGATAAATGACAATTTTGATACAGTAACATATACTTTCAGTTCTTTTTAAAGCTGAAGCACGGGTGGAACAGAAGAAACTATGATTCACAGGCACAGTTTTATTTTATAGTCTCACTGTGCAGCTGGTCTCAAATTTAAGATCATCCTGTCTCAGCCTCCACATACCCTGTTCTTCTAGATTTGCTGTCCATTTTCCTGCCAGCTACCCTTATCCTTCTCTAATCCCATCAAAACATGTCCCACAACTAAAGATTCTAGAGAACCCCAAACTAAACACACAACCACAGACAGACAGGTAGGCAGGCAGGTAGAGACAGATAGATACATACACAGTTTGTACTGTAATGTAAATGAAAGGGCTTGGATGCAGCTCAATGACAGAAAGCTTGCCCAGCATGCATGCATCATTTTACTCACCAGTACCAAAAATTAACAAGAACAAAAGAAGTTAAAAAAAAAAAAACTTTATAAATCCAATAATGTGTCTCTGTGCCTGTGTGATTCCTATGAAAGGCAGTATCTTGTGTCTTTCTTTATTGCTCTCTCCTTTTTTGTTTTGTTTTGTTTTGTTTTGTTTTGTTTTGTTTGGGGGGTTGTTGTTTTGTTTTAATTTGTTTTGTTGACACTTTGTAGCCCTAGCTGGCCTCAAACACACAGACATCCGCCTTGCCCTGCCTCCAAGTGCTGGGATTAAAGGCTTGTGGCACAACACCCAGACCCACTGGACTGAAAGCTTACCAAATGGCTAGACTGATTGGCCAGATAGCTCTAGGATCCTCCTGTATCAACCTCCTGAACGGTGATTACAGGCAATCCTCTGTCACCTCCAGGTTTTTAATCACAACACTTGAGGCAGAAGTAGGCAGACCTCTGGGTTCAAAGCTAGCCTGGTCAGTAGAGTAAGTTCCAGAGCAGCCCAACTCCTATGAGTCATGTCACTCCCTACCCCACATCACTCCTCTGACTACACTAGAATAATCCCCACTCCTTGCACATCCACACAGCCCTGCTGAATCCCATACCTGCCCAGCTGAACTGTGCTATTTTGCGTCACTGGTTATAAGGTTCACCACTGAAGTCTTCTCTCGTTCCATATGTAAGCTCCCTGCTGCCTCAGAACCTACACACAGGAACCCCTCCAGCCAGAATCTCTTTCTCACACCTCTGGGTGCCTTTCTAAAGCCTTGGATGAACGTCTTGGGAGCCGAGATCGATCTGTCTTATCCTTTCTTAGCACTGGAATATTACTCAATGGTCACTGACAGCAGTAGGCATTGGCTTAATTATATGCTTCCTTGCTATTTTCTGCCCAGACTATAAATTCCAGGAGGACAGAGCCATGGCCATGTCCAAAGCATCTAGCAGTCTAGCATCCATAAAGAAATAAAGATGAGCGGAACGAATTAGTTAACAAGCTCACACATGTGCACAATTACAGGACCCTGGAACGAAGAGAGGCCAGGATAAAATGTGGAACTCACTGTAATGCAGGCAGTGCACACGAAGACAGGCTTGGCCTGGGGTCTGCTTAGTTACTTATTCTGTGTGACCTAGTGAAAGCTGCTTAAGCTGCTGACATTCGATTTCCTGCTCTGTAAAACTAAAAACAATGATACCTAATGTATGGGACCATCGTGAAAAACCTGTGAGGTGATGCCTATCAAGCACGCAACAGTCAGAGTTTCCACTCCTTGTTCATATCTACCTCTTGTTCCCCCTGCCTCCAGAGTCGTATTCTAGTCCCCCAGCTGTTGGGCACCAATAACTACACGGGTCACCTCACTAAGTTCTCACAGTACAGATGAGGGCAGTAAAGGATACATAGATTAATGTCAAGGCTGCCAATACAAAGCTGCCAAGGAAGGAATACAATTCAGGCATGTGCCGGCTCACACCTAAATCACCAGCACTTGGGAGGCTGAGGCAAGAGGATCACCATGAGTTTGAGGCCAGCTGGACCTATGTGGTGATTTCTTGGACACCCTGAGATACAGTGTAAGAATTTTTTCTTTAAAAGAGAGAAGGAATCGAGAAAGGGAGGGAGGGAGAAAGGGAGGGAGGGAAACAGAGAGGAAGAGAGGGAGGGAGGGAGGGAGGAAGGAAGAGACAGAGGGACACCTCCCAACTTCTGAATGATACTGCCTCTGAAATGCCAAAATCAAAAATGAGATTAATAAAAATAATTAATCGAGTCCCTGAATGATCAAAAAGCACCTGAAGGCAGTCGGTGAAGGACCTAAGAGAGAAGAGTCAGTCCCCACTGAGATACGCAAGAAGCAGGGTCACCTGGCAGCCCGGCTGAACCTCTCACATTTAAGTGCCTGAAAGCAGAAACTTACCATCTTTGTGTCTCGCTTCTCCATTCATTCTTAAAGTGTGAATGATAACAGGACCTCCAGCACAGCCCTGTCTCACAGGGTCACATTTTGGGCAATACCAAATCCAACAGGTCAGAGAATGAATTATCTGGCCTCAGGGGCCATCAAGCTGTTTCAATGGCAGACTAACATTCAGACAGCCTGCCTCAAGGCAGTACATCTACCAATACACTTCAACTCATGGTAAAATTTAAGTCACTTTGCACTCTCCCTTTCTATGAAGATGGGAATCTACCCCAGAAGTCCTTGCTCGGATCAGTGGCTCTGGCACCCCACCCTCATCAGACAAACTGTCAACCTGACAGGATCTGGAGTCACTTTGGAGGCAAGCCTCAAGACACAACTGTGAGGGATCGCCTAGAGGAGGTAGTGAGGTGCCCACAGCACCAATTCCTGGGCTTTGGACTGCAGGAAAAGGAAAAAAGACTGAGTTCTAGCACTCATCCCACTCTGCTTCCTGAGATGTAACATGACCAGCTTCCTCAGGTTTGAGGCACACAACAGGCCTGTGATACGTTCTCTCCCCAAACTTTGTCCTAAATTTCAAAGCCTCTATTGACACTTTTAGATGTCTTCCTTTTCCCTCCAAATAAATTCATTTCCCATTGCTCAAATAAACATTATGCTTCCTACTCTAGCTTTATTCGTGATATTCCCACCCCTGTAGTACTGAAAAGATGATCCTCATGAACAAAAGGCCTTGGTCTACCCCTGATCATCATGGACCTGCAGACCCCACTATCCAAAACATTTCACTCATTGAGGTTTTCTCTGTTGATACAATGCAGGATGAGCCTATGAATAGGCCTTAGACCTACTCCAACTTTTTTTGCCTGAAAAATAATTGTCCAATGGCCTTTGCAGGAATAAGTTCTTATTCCAGTTCACTGTACAGCTTAAAGTTACCTGCTCAAGGTTGATCCTAGCCACCAGCTGAAGCAGTCCCTTTTCCATGTGAGAGCAAACAAGATTGGTGAACGAAAAGCATTTGCAGCACGTGTGAAAGGCAGTCAGTATCTGCATCGACAGCCGTAATATGCAAAGCTTTAGCACAAAGAGCTTAGAGTCGGACACAGTGGGGTTGGAAAGCTGACTCTGCCCTTTACCATTCTTGGGAAGGCCACAAACATCTCTGGGCCTCAACTGCCTCACCTATGCAATGAACACAACACCAGCTAGCTCACAGGATTACTATGACAATAACAGACTGATGCCTACAAGACCTGCATAAAAAGTAATTAATAATGGAGGCTAGCGTCCAAATCAGTAGGAGAAAAGGCTAAGGGCACAACTTTCAAAATATGAAGGGGGAAAAAAAAACCGAATACTCAAGTCACTCATGAACTAATGAGCAAATGTTAGGGAAAGCATCCTTCAGCAGAAGGGAGACAAATGCAAACACAAGCTGCAATGGTTAGTACAAAATCCCAGAGCTGTATACCTGGAATTTTCAGCATTAACCCCTGACACACTCGTATACTCTCACACTTAATACACCAAACACTCTTATACAGACTAGGTGTAAACTGGGCATTTTAAAACTCCATTAAGCCATTCATATTTTTGAGTGAGAACTCTAGTCTCTGGGGCTCTATCATGGAGGCAGGGGAACCAGAAGGTTGGAATGTTTCCATCTGCATTTTTTTATATAACGCTATGAAACTATAACAAACACATTGAACTTTTCCCTTCCCTGAGTTAATACTTCTGAGCGGATGTCCTTATTCACACCTTAGCTCTCCTCTCCCTTTGAAGTAGCTATTACCATTAATCCCATAATCACAGAGAACTGAGGGCTTGAAGAAGTTATGACTTCAAAGTCTCAGGACCAAACTCAAGACACTGACTCTCACTACTGAATTCTACATGAGGTCACCAAAAACTCTACAGCATTACGGGACTTTTTTCTAATTAACGCAAATTTGGCTTGCATTGAAACTACAATTGTGAAAAAATTCAGTGAGCTGGAAGGATGAACCTCAAAAGTTTAGCAGCTTTCACTATTAGTGGGACAGTCAAGTTTTTTACTTTTGCTAAACTATGCCTTTTATCTGAAATAGGCTTATACTGTTTTTATAGTGACAACATAGAGACATGACATCACTCGGATTTTAGTAATTTCACAATTGTGGAAGGGAGAATTAGGAAGACCTGTGCTCTATTTCTCTCTAACTAGGCCAAAGTTTCTTTGCTGTAAAACCAGTACTGAAGGCTGGACGAGAAAATGAGCTACTATTCATCTTTCTACTGTCTACTCTTTAATAAAACTAGCGAACCTGATCAAAATTATTTCTAAATGCCACTTACTGCCTTACAGAGTGGCAGGTCTAAAGTCCGGCTTACAGATTCCAAACTTAAAGCTATTTGCCATGAACTTGTATCTTGTGTATTCTTAAATAATCTGCCTCCAGTTTATCTAACTGCAAAGGAACTGAAACATGACCTAGATCCCATGAAATTTAAACCTATCCTACGAACCGAATGAAATGAGGAATGTAAATTTCGCCAATAGCAAGCTTTCAATAAATATGCAATTACTGTTCACAAATAAAGATAGGCTTCCAAAAACGCCAGCCCCAGTGTGGAAGAAGCTACTAGACAAGAAAATGGGACCGGTTTCCTTACTTCTCTCCTGATAACTCTTCAGACAGACTGGAATTTCAGGCTATTACACAGAACTTGCAGCAAGAGCAGTCAGAGTGTAGCAAAGGCAGCACAGAAGGAGCCTGCCCCATGCCCTTCCACGCGCTCTTCCCCAGCATTACCTCTGCTTGGACAAGTGGCAGCAGGGCCCAGCAGGAGCTCTGCATTAGGTTCAATAGAAGTCTGGATTCCTTCCCATCTCTAGGCACAACCTGTTTTGTGACCTTGAGAAAATCAAATTCTGTTATTTTACTCCCCAGGTTTACACTTTCCTTCCAAATAGGGAGGAAATGAAGAAAGAAAGAATTTTACAGGCAGCTGCCTCAAGTTAGTGACCCACAAGCTAACACCTAAGGCCTGATATGGGAAAGCAGAGACGGAACTCAGAGAAAAGGGGCCGCTGTTTGGACATTTCTGCACCCTCGGGCCCTCGCAGAAGGCAGAGTGCCCTCTCACCTATGTTGAAGGTGCCCGGGGGTTGCATCTGAGTCACCAAGGCAGAGCAACGAGATCATAAGCCGACCCGAACCAGGGAGGTTCTAGACTTTAAAGCAAGTCAGGGGAGGACCGGGGATGCGGGGAGATGGCCAGGTCTCACCATACTGCAGGGACTCTGGGTCCGGCTGGAAAGTGAAGTGGGCCACCCGCCGCTTCTGGGCCGCGTCCTCGCCCCCGGGTTGCAGGAAGCCTTGCACCCGCCCAGCGCAGCGCAGTCCGCCCCACCGCCGCTCCGCTCCCGCAGCCCCCAGTCGCAGCAGCCCACCGGCTCGCGCAGCCGCTGCCGCCGCCGCCATCCCCAGGTCTCCGGCACCGCAGCCCCACGCTGCCGGCAGGCAGGGCGGAGCTGCCGTGCGGGCTTCCTCATTGGGCGGACCCGAGGGGCGGGCCCGTGAAAGAGACCAATCGGAGGTGGAAGATCGGGGGCGGGGACGAAGACGCTGTGTGTGACCTGCAGGCAGGCACAGACGGAAGTCCTACCCAGGCCCCTGCAGCTTGGGACGCGGCCCCCTGGATGGCAAGACACCCCCAGAATCAGCTGCCCGCAAGGTCAAACACCGCAACTGGCTGTGTTCTTATCCAGGGTCATTTTCATGCTGACATTTTCAGTAGCTTTTTCGTTTTAAAAGTTGTGCTTCCTCCTGTTTTTCTCATGGTCTGTGAGTGCAGGATGGTAACTGTGATTGCACAGACAGGCATTGGTTTCAGAAAAACCCTAGAATTCCTGGAAAAGCCTTCATTCATATTTTGAAATAATATTGAGATAGATAGATACATAGATACATAGATAGATTTTATAAATTTATTTTGTTTTTCTTGATTTAGATCATAGCCAAAAAAAAAAAAAAAAAAGGTAAGTAGAGATTTCGGATATCAAACCCACTAGAAATTCTTGCCAAGGTGCAGCAAAAATTACCTGATGGCCTTACGCCATGAAACTTAGAAACGTGTAAAAGTTAAATGACTAATTTAGATTTAAAATAATAAACCTTATAAATTTTATTTTAAAATATTCGAGTGTTAAAATATGTATCTTCAGCCAGGCGCGAGGGCGCACGCCTGTAATCCCAGCACTCTGGAAAGCAGAGGCAGGCGGATCTCTGTAAATTTGAGACCAGCCTGGTCTACCAAGCGAGTGCAGGACAGCCCAGGGCTACACACCTTGTCTCAGAAAAAGAAAAAAAAAAAAAAAAAGTATATGTCTTCCTTGGCTATGAGTTAGAAAATAGCCAGAAAAAAAATAAAACACAAAAGAAACAAAAAAGAGTGTCTAGATTCTAAAGGAAGTATTACAGCGTGGAAGAAGGACTTTGGTGACAGACAGAGAAGGAAAAGGAACCAGAAAGGAGCACGCCTCTTGAAATATGTGTGACCTCTTAACAGAGCTTTGGTTTAGCTAAGAGGTGAGGGATCAGCAGAAATGGGATTTTAAATGCTCGAAAATGGCACACAAAAGAGGCCACTCAGACAATGACACGATCAAAACTGATAAGGTGCTTAGAAGGGCATGAAGAGGAACATGCTTTTGAAGTTTCCAGAAGTAAGGCTGGCCTGGACCCAGAAGATTAGAAGTCACGAGGCAGAGTAAAAAGATAGTCTTCCCAGACAGGTGAGATGGGTACAAGGTTTCACAGGCATGAAAGAATAAACTGCTCTCCAGAGAGAGAGAAAAGAAATGCCTGTTGCGGGGCTGAGAGCCCAGCCCAGCACGGCCCCCATCTGCAGTCACACCTCATTGATCTTAGTTTGGGAAGGTGAAGGTTCTTTTCGGGGAGTCAGGCTATCTTTAAATGCCTCTGCAAAGTGCAAAAATTGGAACTTTCCAATAATTTTATAATCTAAAAGGAGATGCAGAAATTTGGAATTTCTGATGGCATAGACCTGGGTTCTTTAATATCCTTCAAATGCATTATCTTCTTTGCTTGAGTCGCTTCCACTTGGGATTCTGACTAACCCAAAGGAACATGGGGAACCTGTGGAGATGGAGCCAGCAGACAGATCAAAGTTGCTGTTCTCTCTTCAGAATGATTCTTGGATTGCTTTCTCTCGCAGAACTTCACTAGCTATTCAGTCTACTCCTGCTGAGACTTGTCTTGCTTTTGGACCAGCGATCAAATATAGAAGGTAATACTTTCTTTGCAGATGGAATCAGAGGAGTATCACTACCCTCAAGCTAACATGACATACAGAACAGCAAAGTGTTTCTCCCATGTGTCCAGGAAGCATGCGAATGTGGCATCCACGACTAGGAACCTTGGAGAGATTTGGCAGTTAAAATAATAATAGATTTGTGACAGAATTTATTGTCATATGTAAATACACTCTTTAAACTCAACATTTTAAAAAGACACATTAGTCAGTGAAACCTAAGCAGAAAGGATTGGGGTATGGCTGAGAAGATAAAAGTGCTTGCTGCCAAGCCTGATGACCTGAGTTCAAACCCTGCAGCTCACATGGTGAAAGAGAAATGACTCCTGAAAGTTGCCCTCTGACCTACACAGAATGCTATGGCATGTATGCAGTCACAGGTGTTCATAAACACGGGCGTGCACACAAAGTGTAAAAAAAAAAAAAAAAAATGAGAGAGAACTAACTTGGCCAGAGACTTGCTTATCCTGATTAGACTTTCTGTGAATTCAACACAAGACAATAGGGTCACCTGGGAAGAAGGAGCCTCAATTGAGAAAACGCTTCTGTTAGATTAGCCTACACAAAAGACTGTGGGCCATTTTCTTGTTTAATGATTGGTGTGAGTGGCCCCACAGTGTTGTGGACTGTGCTACCCCTGTTAAGTTGTCCTGCTATGTGTTAAGAAAGCAGGCTAAGCCAAGAGGAGCAAGTCAGTGAGTAGTATTTCTCCATGGCTTCTGCTTCAGTTTCTGCCTCCAAGTTCCAGCCTTGAGTTCCTGTTTTGGCTTTTCTGGATGATGGGATACAAACTGTAAACTAAAATAAACACTTTCCACCACATTGGCCATGGTGTTTTGTTGCAGCAATAGGAACCAAACTAAGACAAGATTTTGCTTGTGAGAAAGCAAAATAGAACAGCTACATTGGGAGACATTTGGTAGTTTCTTACAAAATTATATACACTTACAATATAAGCTATCAGTCACACCTCTTGATATTTTCTCAAGTGACTTAGAAATTCAAGTCAACATGATGCCTTTTGTTTTTCTTTGGTAGACAGGGACTCCTGTAGCCCATCCTGGCCAAGAATTCAGCAGACAGTCAAAGATGACATTTAATTCAAGTTCTTCCAACCTCTGCCTACCAAGTACCGGGGTTATAGCATGGGCACCATGTCTGGCTTTGCAAAAATATTATAACAGCTTTGTTTGTGCTTGCCAAACTTGGAGGCAAAGAAAGTAAACTTCAGTCAGTGACTACATGAGTAAACAGTGGTACTTTCAGGCAGTAGAATACTATTCAGGAGCAAAGGAAAGTTAAATGCAAATGAAAAAATGTGAGACAAGTTGTGATGGCTTTTTTGTTGGTCAACGTGACTATATCTGGAATTAACATAGAATAAAAAATAATAATTAAAAAAACATCTGGAACACCTGTAAGAGGTTTTTGCTTAATTGAGTTTGAGGCCAGCCTGGTCTACAGAGTGAGTTCCAGGGCACCCAGAGCTACACAGGGAAACTCTGTCCATTGCTATGAAGAACACCACAATCAAGCAACTTAAAGAAGAGTTTATTGGGGGTTTGCTTACAGTTTCAGAGGGTTATTACATGATGTTCATGCCCAGAAGCATGACAGCAGGCAAGCAGGCATGGCACTAGAGCAGTAACTAAAGCTCACATCCTTATCTGCAAGCGCAAAGCAGAGAGGGAGAGAAGGAAAGGGAGGGAGGGGGTTAACTAAGAAAGGCATAAGCTTTTGAAATCTTAGAGCTAACTCCCAGAGACTCACTTCCTCCAACGATGCCCCACCTAATGCTTCCCAAACAGTTCCACCAACTGGACACCAGGCATACAAATGTATGAGCTTATGGAAGATATCCTTATTCAAACCACCGCAGAAGCAATCTAAATCAAATAATGATAACAGTTGTACAACCTTGAGAATATACTAAGAAACCATGGAACTGCATCATTTGCATTGATCAAATTCAGTTTCTCCCCAACAAAGCTAATATGATGACGTAATGTACTAATACAGCAATACTAACAATCAGGCCTTTGACAGTTGATCAGGTTATGTCAGAGCTGTCATGAGAATATCAATTTAACTATAGTGAGAAAACTCTTACTCAGAGGAACGGATTAGTTACTGAAGGAATGGGATGTTAAACAGGAAGTTGGTGCCCTTGGTTTCCTCTTGCCTCATCTCTCAACAAGCAAATTCTTTTCATACTCACTTGCCCTGTTATTCTCTCACTGTAATGGAATCAACATGGGCCCTTTACAAGATGCTAAGTGGATGCTAGTGCAGTGCTCTTGGACCCACAAAACAAGAGGAAGGGAGCTCTATTTTAGACTCCTTGAGTCTTGGAGGTCCATGGCCAGGAACCATCTTGAGATATTTTCATTTTAAAACTGAGCTGTTTTGTTGTTTAAAAGAAGGAACAAATATAAGTCGTAAATACTGGGAACAATTTTCCATATTCCCAGAGTGCAGTCAAGCCATGGAAGACAGTTGCGCAGGGGAGGGAGGGAGGTGGAACTGTAGTAAAACTTTTGTAATTATGGGTTCTTTTAAAAATACACCAATATTATAAGAATACGTTTTAATTTTAATCCCGGGTGTGGGGATCTTGGAGGCTGTTTCACGGCAGCTGACTGTGATTTGCCTCAAGCTCTGGCAGGGGCATGGTTTTACCAGCTTCAGATAGTTTCTGTGAGTGTGTGATATTCGGAATTCTGGGGACTTTTCAGAGGACATATAAGTACTAAAGCACCAACAAGCTTAACTGTTGGTGGTTGTTGATGGTTGCTGTTGGCTGTACTTCGTCAAGTAGTAGAGCACAAAGAAGTGAGAAGACAAAATGAGATATCCTGACAGTGAAGATCAAACTTGCCCCAAGGGACAACACACCCCTGATCAACAGGAAGTAGTTTAATGATAACATCACTGCCTTTCCTCTCTATCTTTTTTTCTCTCATAACTATTGTTAGGGGGTTGAAAGAGGGAAAAAAAAATGAAGGGGTGAAGAAGGGTGAAAGAGGGAAAGAAAAACCCACAAAGTAGAAGAAAACAAAACAAGAAAAGAGAAAACACTGCTTAAGTGACACCCAAATGATGGCTTAGACGGAACAGAAACTCTGATTCTTAATATCATTGAGAAAATGGCAGGGAATGAAGGAATGGATATTTTGTTTCAAGACTCCAGCAAAAAATTTATTGCAGCTACTTCCACTGGGATATCCCCCACTTTGCTCGTAGAGGAGATTTTTTGGTCTTGTTGTTGTTGTTGTTTTTCTTCTTCCTATATTCTGTCTCAAAAAAAAAAGGTTAGAAGAGTAACTGAGCAGTTGGAAAAAAATTGCAGGCGAGAATAGAGGGACCTGAGAAAGGAGAAAACAAAACAAAAGAAAAATACGAAAAAAAAGGAGGTTGAAATGGGAAAACAAAAGAATTCACTCTCATTCTGAAAGGTTTGAAGAGTTGGCCGAGCAAATGGGAAAATTGTGGGTAAAAGTGAGAGCACTTGGGAGGCATGTAGCACCAGAAAAGTAAAAAATAAAAGTCTCAGACCTGATGGCTGAGCAAGAGAGCAGAAGTTTCCCCCAGGAGGAAAGAGGAAAAGAAACTATGCTGGAAGGCAGATGTCAGCCCCAACTAGTGCCATGCATTTTTGGTTTCCAGTATCTGAGGTCCCTGGGTAGGGTGAGGAGCCAGGTGGGCAGCTGGGAGGAGGAGGAGGCTGAGAAGGGCAGTGGGATCAGAGAAAAGATGAAACGAACTATTTTGAGAGAAGAGGTTCATCTCGAACCAACTACGCCACTGCCACCAGAGTAGGAGTGGCAGCCAGGGTTTACAAGATCATCACCTTCAGCTTTCCCAGTAGTCATACAGCAAAGGGTTGCTGATGGGGTAGAACAATATTATTACAGTATTATCACAAGATAGGATGGCATCCTATGAAAAAAATAACAGCTGTGAGGCATTTTAATATTTTCTGATGGAATGCATTCACCTTATGTGAAACAAATTCTAAGTAACTACTCAAAATAGAATTCTTTCCCAAGACTGGAAGGGATTGGTGACAGCTGGAGCAGACGCTCAACTGCAGTTGCAGTGGTTTACAGGGTGGAGGGAAGAAGCTGCCAATACTGAACAATGAAATAGACTGAGAGGAATTAATATAACCGAAGGTCAGTTGCTGGGTGGAGGGTGGTTCTCTGATATACAAGAATAGATTCAATTTGACACTATAGAGCAATGTCACTTAGCAGCTTTAAGAGCTTGGGACAAAGTTAAGGAGCCCAAAAGGTCCATCTCATGTACAAAGATTATACAAAGCTCTGAAGAAGGAGCCTTTACTGATTTTTTTTTTTTTACAAAGATTAGTCTCAGCTGTGAACAAAGCCATATCGGACCCTGATGAAAGACAGGAGTTGATAAAGACCTTGGCGTATGAAAGGCGAATACTGAATATAAAATGTATTAGACCATTAAAGGCGTGAGAAGTGCCTATGGATGAATGAATAAGGGGAACAACCAATATTGGTTCTCATACAAATGTTTCAAGTACAGTATGCCCAGTGCTTCAATTGCAGGAAGTCTGGACATTTGCAAAGAGACTGTGACAAGCCCCTAAAGGTCTCAGATCTCAAAATGCCTAATGCATTAACTACAAGAAATACGGTACTTTGTAATGAAAAAGTAAATAAGCCATTTTTAGCAGCAAGAGGTTTTAAAACTATAAACCCAAAAGAAGACCTAGGCTTCCAGGGGTGTTTAGGTGACAAGGTAAGGGATCCCGCTGGACCAATGAATGTAGGTCCAAGAGAGATATCCAAGATAATTTCTCACCATCAGGAAATGGCTTTGGGAATGTGACTTGAGGCCCCGTATTAGAGGTCTAATGCATGCTGCATCAGAGATTGCTGCTCTAAACTTGGACATAGATAAACATCTTAATGTTATGAAGTAACTACTGGAATTTATATTCTTTGCCCATAGAGACAGTAGAGATGATCTTTGGAAAGAGTGAATTGACTTTCCAAGGATTCATTGTTCATCCAGGAATTATAGATGAAGATTTCAAAGGAGAAATTAGAATTATGGCCTATGTAAAAAAGAGAGATGCAATTTAATGCAGGTGATAGGACTGCTCACTTGCTACTTTTTCTCTACATCAAAGGCAAAGCCAATCCAATAGAAAAAAACAGGAGTACTGGAAAACATGTGTCCTGGCAAACAGTTGTTAATGATCAGAGGCCAGAATTAAAATGGCAATTATATGGGATTGAAATAGAAAGTTGGTGGATACAAGAGCTAATGTAACTGTCATTTCGCAAAAATCTTGGAATTCAAAATTGCCATTTCAAAAGGTTTCTACCCAGTTCCTAGGAATTAGAAATGGATTTCAGGAAAAACAGGTGTTCAATGGGTTAAATGTGTGGGACCAGAAGGTCAAAAGGAAATGTTAAAGCCTTATGTGGCTGACATACCTACAACTTTATGAGGAAAGGATCTTTTACAACAGTGGGGTACTCGTCTTAATATTCCTGCAATCCCCCAAACAGCCCATGATGAAATTAGGGGTGAAATGGTTCATGCTCCTGGGGAAGGTGTTGACATTGGTCACCAAAACCAACCCGAGTTTGTGCCAGCTGTGCAAACACGGGACAGAACAGGAATTAGGTTTCCAAATCTACAGCAGAGAGCCACTGCTGCTGCACCAATCGTCCTACCCTTAAAATGGTTGATTGACAAGCCTGTGTGGGTGGGTCAGTCGCACTTAACTAAGAAAAAAATGACAGGCACATGAGCAGCTGGTTCAAGAGCAGTTGGAGGTTCAACATACAGAAGATTCTACCAGCCCATGGAATTTTCCTGTGTTTGTTATAAAAAAGAAATCAGAAAAAAAAAAAAAAAATGGAGAGCGCTAGCAGATTTAAGAGCAATGAATAGAGTAATTCAACCAATGGTACCATTACAACCTGGAATTAATTTACCTTTTTCATTACCTAAGTCATGGCCTATGATAGCAATTGATTTAAAAGATTGCTTTTTAAAATTCCCTTGCTACACGATGGAATACTACTCAGCGATTAAAAATGAGGAAATCATGAAATTTGCAGGCAAATGGTGGGATCAAGAAAAGATCATCTGAGTGAGGTATCCCAGGAGCAGAGAGACACACACATGGTATATACTCACTTATATAGACCTATAAGCTAGGATAAGCATGCTAAAATATGTGCATCTAAAGAAGAAAACAAGAAAGAGGACCTGGAGTAAGATGATTAATCCTCACTTAGAACAACAAATGGGATGGATATGGGAAGTAGGAGAAAACAAGTAACAGGACAGGAGCCTACCACAGAGGGCCTCTGAAAGACTCTATCTAGCAGTGTATCAAAGCAGGTGAGGAGGCTCATAACCAAACCTTTGGCAGAGTGCAGGGAATCATATGATAACGGGGGGAGTTAATATGACAGGGAGAGAACAGGAGCTCAACAAGGACCAAATATATCAGGGCACGGGGGTCCTCTATGAGACTGTATCTCCAACCAAGGACCATGTATGGATATAACCTAGAACCCCTGCTCGGATATAGCCCATGGTAGCTCAGCAACCAAATAGGTTTCCCTAGTAAGAAGAACAGGAACTATTTCTAACATGAACTCAACAATCAACAACTAGCTCCTTTACCTCCACCCTCCCCGCCCCCCCAGGGAGGAACAGTCTTACTAGGCCACAGAGGAGGACATGGCAGCCAGTCCTGAAGATATCTGATAAGCTAGGGCCAAATGGAAGGAGAGGAGGACCTCCCCTAGCAGTGGACTTGGAAAGGGGCAGGGAGGAGATGAGGGAGAGAGGGTGGGAATGGGAGGGAATGAGGGAGTGGGCTGGGCTACAGCTGGGATACAAAGTAAATAACCTGTGATTAATATTAAAAAATAAAAATTAATAATAATAAAATTTCCTTGCATAATCCGGATAGGGAAAGGTTTGCTTTTACAGTATCTACTTATAATAATGGTGGGACCAGTCAAAGGATATCAGTGAAAAGTACTTCCACAAGGAATGGTTAATAGTCCAACTTTCTGTCAATATTTTGTGCAACAACCACTAGAAATAATTCATAGGCAATCTCCTCAATCCATTATTTATTATTACTTGGGTGATATTTTGTTGGCTAATTCTGATGCAGATACTTTAGAGAAAATGTTTAAGGAAACACAAAGAATTCTGCAATGCTGAGCATTACAGACTGCTCCTAAAAACTACAGAGAGGAGATTCTATTAACTATTTGGGTTGTAAAATAAGTTCCGACCACAAAAGATACAGATCAGTTGCAAACTCTTAATAATTTTCAAAAATTATATATATATATATATATGTATGTATATATATATATATATATAACTAATTGGATTTTCCCACATATTGTAAAAGTAATGCCAATTCCTGAAGCACCTGCATTTTATGGATGCACAAAATAGCAGGATATAAGTCAGAAAAAATGAACAAAGTAATTCAAAGCCCATGTACTTCAGTTCAAAAATCAGATCTATATTCAATTCTTATGGCGTTATTAGATTTTCCTCAATCTCTTAATATAATTACTGACTCTCAATATGTAGAAAGAGTTGTTTTGCATATAGACACTGCTGAATTTATTCCAAATAATTCAGCATTAACCTTGTTATCTATGTAACTCTAACAGAAAATCCAAGATAGAAACTATTCATCATATATCACCCATACTTGGTCTCACTCAGGCTTGCCAGGTCTATTGGCACAAGGAAATGAAGAAATTGATCAATTATTAGTAGCAAATGAATCAGAAGACTGAAAATTTGATGAAAAACACCATGTTAACAGTAATGGTTTTAAAAAAAATTTTTGATCACCTGGCAACAAGCCAAGGAAATTATAAGAAAATGTCCTACTTGTCCATTGTATATCCAAACTCCATTGCCTTATTGAAATAACCCTGGGGATACCAAAAGAAATGCAGTCTGCCAGATGGATGTGTTTCATTTGTTCAGAATTTGGAAAACTATAGTTCGTACATCAGACCATGGATAGATATTATGGATTTCAATGGGTAACTGCTTTGAGTCAAAGATAGGAAATTAAAAAATAAATAAATAGATAGATAGATAGATAGATAGATAGATAGATAGATAGATAGATAAAATGAGCAGGAGGATCACCAGGAATTTGTAGCCACCCTGAGCTATCAAGCAAAACCTTCCTCATTAAAAAAAAAAAAAAAAAAAAAAAAAACCACTATGAAGGACTGGAGAGATTACTGAATGGTTATATACAGGCTGCTTTTTAAGAGCACACATGTGTGCCCATACATACACATGCAGATACACAAATATATACATATAACAACAGCAAAATAAAAAACTAAAAGAAAACATACAGTCATTTGCTACACAATGAAGTTTCAGTTATTGAAACATCAGTGGTCCCATAAGATCATGGTGGTAAGAATTTTCTATTGGTTACTGATGTCTTGGTCTTTGAACATGGTAGCATAACACCTTAGTCACCTGTTTGTGGTGATATTGTATAAACAAAGCTACTTTACTGCCTGCTACAGATAAAAGTATAACATGCGCAATTGCACACAGCACAAAATGTAGAGGTAAAACATGTGACAAGTTATAACAGGCAGTGTAGATACTGTTTCGGGCTCTCATTGGTTCTGGATGTGGTGTGGCACAGAAGCTAAGTGGATGGTAATGTTAAGAATGAGGATTGCCGTGCCTAGAGCAACCTCCAAAGGCCACAGAAAAAGGCAATAGAGAAGTTAAGATGGAATATCCCAGTAACCCCAACGAAAGCACTGAAGATCATTGATAAGATTGCTACATGGGATAGACCATCTTTTAAAAACTGCTACACAAGTTATCCAGAGTACATTACTGGGTCAATATTGCTGTCTCTGTCGGTGTGACCTTGGGTATCTACTTTAATCCGCTGAGTCTTATGGGAGAACATTAAAACCCACCAAAACAGATGCCATGATGGTAAGCTCTTATACTGCCTAAGTTACTGGAAAGCACACATTTCTCAATAAGTCTTTATTGAATTACTTCATCAACATGCAAAAAAAGTTTTTACGTGAGTCCGGCCCTGGGGGGTGGGGGAGGGGGACTCTGATAAATGTCAGCTATGTTTTTAATTTTTAGTAAAATTTCACAAGAATAAGACAGGCGTAGTGCTGCATGCCTATGGTTTTGGCAATGGGAAGACTGAGGCAGGAGAATCATAAGCTCCCGCTCCAGTTGCATGACTAATCTCAACAGCAAATGAACAATCTCTCAGAGATTGTAGTAACTTGCAAAAGACGCCAGGTGGCATCAGATAATAAAACTTATTAGCACTTTGTAATCCTCTCCAGGAGACAATTGTATTATAAATTGCAAATTGCATATGTTTATGAAATGTTGAGGTTGAAGATTGCTAAGTCAATGTGCAAATTTCAAATTTTCTTTTTCTCAGTAATTCCCGGCTCAGCATCAATTTCAAATGGCCCCGTCAAGCAAAACAGGCCAAGCCCCACATAGCACAGGCTATTTTATTTTATGCTCACCTTTCCCAGCAAGTAGGTATTAACCCAAGGTGATGGAGGTGAAGACTGAAGCTTAGGACTCAGTGTGTGTGTGTGAGTGTGTGTGTGAGTGTGTGTGTGAGTGTGTGTGTGTGTGTGTGTGTGTGTGTGTGTGTGTGTGTGTGTGTGTAAGGTGATAGGCACTCTCTGTTCTCACACATCACACCTTACCACTCGGGTGTCTCAAGGATATTACTTTCCTATATTTGTGCACCAGAGTGATCAGTGACAAGTGTTCTCTCTGATCCAAGGCAACTCTGTGAGTTGGAGAGAGTCCTTATCTTTTTCCAGAAGGAATAAAACAAAATTCAAAGAGGTTTAATCGCTTCTCTGGGGACATATATCCACAAGGTACACCCCGGATTCCAACCTGGGCAGTTTGAATTCAGTGCCCGCCTTTCTGTCCATGCTGATTTCCGTGTGAGGTCAAACGCTACCTACCACAAAGTGCAATGGGCTGATCTGTGTTTAGGCAGGACAGAAAGGAGAACTTCCAACACAGCTCTTAGCATACGTAAGAGACGCTGTGGCACCCGGTGGCATTCCAATCAGTAAGGATGGATGCTGCTCTTCCAATTGACTTTGCCATGACGGTATACTTCACACCACATACCAAACTCCAACTGGTCCAAAGTTTTTATTTGAAATAATAAAATAATATGTACCAATATTTCTATATGTACCCTTTATCTTTACTCACATTTTCTGGTCCTTTCATAGAAGTACACATCTTAAATATATCCTCCCTAATTCCTCTATTTTTTTTCCTAATTCCTCTCTTAATCTTCATGTAACCTTTCCCCCAGCATATCTCCCCTCCCACTTAAAGTCTCTCTTACCCTTGCTTTTAACAATCCACTGATCCAGAATATATAAATAACTCAGGAAATTAAACACCAACAAAGCAAATAATTCAATTAAAAAATGAGGTTCAGAACGAAACAGAGAATTCTCAAAAGAGATATATCAAATGGCGGAAAAACACTTAAAGAAATACTCAACATCTTTAGCCATCAGGGAAGTGCAAATCTAAACGACCCTGAGATTTCACCTTACACCCATAAGAATAGCTAAGATCAAAAACTCAAGTGACCACACATGCTGGATAGGATGTGGAGAAAGGGGAACCCTCCTCCACTGCTGGTGGGAATGTAAACTTGTACAACCACTTTGGAAATCAATCTGGTGCTTTCTCAGAAAACTGGGAATAGTGCTACATCAAGATCCAGCTATACCACTCCTGGGCATATATCCAAAAGCTGCTCCACCATATCACAAGGACATTTGCTTAACTATGTTGATAGCAGCATTATTCGTAATAGCCAGAATCTGGAAAACCTAGATGTCCCTCAACTGAAGAATGGATACAGAAATGGTGGCACCTTTACACAATGGAATACTACTCAGTTATTAAAAACAAGGAAATCATGAAAATTGCAAGCAAATGGGTGGATGGAACTAGAAAATATCATCCTGGGTGAGGTAACCTAGAAGCAGAAAGACATGCATGGTATATACTCACTTATAAGTGGATATTAGACATATAATATAGGATAAACATACTAAAATCTACAGACCTAAAGAAGCTAAACAACAAGGAGGACCCTTGGGAAGATGCTTAATCCTCATTCAGAAGGGAAAACAGGACGGACACCGGAAGTGGAGAAGAGAGGGAACAGGATGGACGTCTACCACAGATGTCCTCTAAAAGACTCCACCCAGCAGAGGACTAAAGCAGATGCAGAGACTCACAGCCAAATTTTGGACAGAGTGCAGGGAGTCTTATGAAAGAAGGGGGGATATAAAAGGACCTGAGGGACAGGAGCCACACAAGGAGACCAACAAAGCCAAAAGCAGCAGGGCCCAGAGAGGACTGCAGAGACTGATGCATCAACCAAAGACCATGTATAGAGAGGTCCTAGACTCCTTGCTCAGATGTAGCCCATTGACAGCTCCGTCTCCATATGGGTTGCCTAGCAATGGAAGAAGAGACAGACTCTGATGTGAACTCAGTTGCCTGCTCTTTGATCACTTCTCCCTGGTGGGGCAACCTAGCCAGCCCACAGAGGAAGAGGAACCAGGCAGTCCTGATGGAACCTGGTAGGCTAGTGTCAGACAGTAGGGGAGGAGGACTTCCCCTGCCAGTTGTCTAGGGGAGAGGAATAGGAGAGGAAGAGGGAAGGTGGGTGAGAGCAGGAGAAGATGAGGGAAGGAGCTATAACCAGGATACAAAGTGAATAAATTGTGAAATAATAATAATAATAATTTAAAAAGAAAAAAAAAGAGAATCCACTGAGTCTGGTTACTATAGGATTATCTGCTGGTATATATATGGGCAACATGCTGTAGACTACCACTCAAAGAAAACTGACTCCTCCTGATGGCAGCCATTGAACCAAGCTCTCAGCCAAGGGTGGAGCCTCAGAATCCTTTCTAGCTCCATGCTGGAGTTTTTAACTAGATTGACCTCTTGGCAGTCTTACGCAGATAAACATGACTTCTGTAAGTTCATTTGTGCACAGGCCAGTGTCTAGAGACCAGCACTTTACCGCCCCTCCCCACTCTCTGCCTCTTCCGTTCTTTCTGCCCGCTCTCTCAGGAGATGTCCTCTGAGCCTTAAAGCGGAAGCGTCAGTACAAACGTCCTATCTATGGCTGAACACTCACAGTCACTTTTAGCACTTCTGACGGTTCCAAATCTCGGCATTCACCACCGCCCACAGGTTTAAGGAGTCTTTTCTGACCAAGGCTGACAGTTACACTCATCTACAGCTAAGTACCTAAATATTTACAAGGAAGCTTGACACAACATGACCACTTAGTAAAACATCAAAAGCTTTCCCCCTTGGACGTGTGACTTCCCCAGCCGATGTTTTTGACCCTGTTTAGAGCACTAGGCATGAATTCTTTCCTGCGGCACAGGCCTCAAGTCCAATCAAGAGAACAATTGATTAACACCATAAGCAATCTTTCCACTATTGCTCCAGCAGGTACATCTTGACTGGAAGGTTAGCGTTATATCATATAGGGTCTAACACTGGTTAAAACCATTGATATCTTTGTTTCCTCGTCAGCCTGCATAGCACCTTCTAACACCAAGAAAGCTAGTCCATAGGGAGAAAGTTTTCTGGTCAGTCAGGCTGGATTGTCTGTAACCTATGTCTAATATTCTCTCACCCTAAATTTCCACTTCCAGTTACTCATGCTGCTGGGTTCTTTTCACTGTTGTTGCTTTTATTTTTATTTTTTTTTTTTTAAGACAAGATGTTGCTATGTAATCCAGGCTGGCCTTGAACACACAAACCTCGTTCCTCAGTCTCAGGGGAGCTGAGATTGAAGGCAGGTATGACCAATCCTTGCCAGCTGGCTTCTTACTCGTGTTATTTCAGTTGTTGTTTTCCCAGTACTATCTAACCCATAATCAAGTAGGAGAAAGGTCCATGAAACTAGGTCCTCCATAACTCAGGTACAGTTATGACCTGGGAGCTCGGCTCATTTCTCATCACCCAAAGATGCTAACCTGAATCGTTTAAGGTCCAGACTTCTAGGATTCCCCTTTTACAGTCTCTCCTCCTTTGTTGTGGTTAGACGAAGGTAATAAATAACCACCCTGTCTTCCCCTGAGTTAGATCAAGTAAGATAGAAGATAGACAAGACAGATAAATATTAGCCAAAGCTATATGGAGTTTTGTTCTGTTTTTACTGATGTCGTTTGACAATAGTATGGCCACAGGAGCCTGGGAACAGTCTTCTCCTCAACACAGAGCTGAATGTTGTCATGCAGTCAAGGCTGGCCTGCGCTATCGGTCAATCTCTCCCACACAGCATGGCAAAGGAGAGGAGTAAGAAAGACTGCAAGACTGGACCAGCACAGTGTGCTTTAGCTGGTGTGCTTGGTTCAAACACGGAATCGGAAATAGAGGACTACTCTCTGATCACAAAATTTTCCATTCCTTACAGTAACTGGCCTCATTACAAGACTTTCCCCTTCCATTAAGGAAAAAAAAAGTGTAAAATTATCTGTACTTATTTATTCTGTGCATTTCCAGATGAATCATCCAAATCTGTGCCCTCCTTAGGATGGTTGCACACAATCTGAGCCATGCATGACTCAGGAAACCTGAAGTCTAGGGCTGGTTCTTTTACTTTCATGAATGCGTGGTGAGGGGGTGAGGGCAATCTCTTCTCTTGCTACTATGTGGGAATTCTTCATCCACAGTACGGCATGGTCAGGTGATCCCTTCCTATATCAAGTCAAGTTTCAAATTCTTAAGCTGTAGTCTGAACTTCTTTAGTGTGAGCTGTCACTAAATGGCTAATGAAAATGTCCTCCTTCATGGCTTCCTATTCTGCCTGTAAGAGCAGACCTCCATCCCATTTAGTACTCTCTTTGTTACTTTATCTGCAAAGCATCTCCAACAGGGCTTTTCCAGCTGCTGCTTTCTCTAGGAGATTCATCATAAACAGTGCACCTCACGAAGCCTTCTGGATTTTTCCAGAGATAAGTTACAGCATGTTAAAGTGTAGATCAGGAGCCTACTTATCACACTGTTAACTGAGCCCGAGCCGTGCATTGCCCACTGGCTAACTGTGTCTCTTCTCACGCTCCTGGAAGGGTTTTTATTTTTAACAAATTCTAGACAGTGGGCAAATGTATAAAAGGGATGCAGGTAATTTCCAGGCCAAACCTCCTTCCGGTTCTTCCCAACTCTGCTGTAGCAACTTGGCAGCTATGTGCCTATATGTCTGTTTCACAACATCACTGAGATGAAAGACATAGAGGACTACTTGATTGAGCAAGCGAGATTTGTTACCACAGCACAGCCTAGCCCGGTCTTACTTACCTGCAGAAAGAAGGCTGAGGGTCACACGGCCAATTGCTATGTTCTCAACTGCACACAGAGATATTGAAAGAAGCATGGTGCTGGAGGCCCAGTGTCTGTCTGTCTGTCTATCTATCTATCTATCTATCTATCTCTATATCAATGTGTGTAAATCTATATAATTATGTATTTTATGTAAATAATTTTATAAGTTATGAAATATAAAATGGTTAAGGTAATAGTTTGACTTATTGCTACATACTGTATTGTCACATAGATCATGTATATGTCATTATTTATTGCATTATTTTTTAGTAAATACCAATGTATTTTTGCTGTCTGTTTTTGAATGCTTTGAAACCCCCAACGCAGCGTTTCTCTGGTTAGCCTTGGCTATCCCGGACTTGCTTTGTAGACCAGGCTGGCCTCAAACTCACAGAGATCTGCCTGCCTCTGCCTCCCAGAGTGCCGGAATTACAGGCGTGTGCCACCATGCCTGGCTTGGATGCTCTTTTTTTTTTTTTTAACTAAAATAAAAACCCAGAGTTTTAGATTTAATGCTTTTCCAGTGGCTGTCAGATCTGTGACTCGAGACCCTTATGGGGGTCCCCATATCAGACATTTGCATCATGATTCACAACAGTAGCAAGAGTACAGTGATGGAGCAGCAACAAAACGATTTCACATTTGGGGTCACCACAGCATGAGTAATTACATTACAGGGTCACAGCGTTAGGGAGGTTGAGAACCACTGAGTTAGACTATGCAGCTAAGACTGCTGAGACCACCTCAGGACCCACACTGTGCTAGTGCAAGCTTCCCTCCTACTCCTCACTATTGGTTGAGTTTCACGCCATTGCTACCACTTTCTAAAAACATAAATGGCTTAAAAACTGAGGTTCTGATAGCTTAGGTAATCTACTTGAAGTTACATAATATAGCTAGAATTCCCAAATCTGATCTTCAGAATCAGAAGTGGTCCAAAGTCTGAAACTTTTTGGCTGTCAACCAGATTTCTGCAAGTAAAAAAAAAAAAAAAAAAAAAAAAATCCTCACCTCAAAACTTCATTTTATGCACAAAAGTATTAAAAAATGTTGCATAAAATATTTTCATACTGTGCCTAAGACATGTAAGAAACAAATTAGTTTGTTGTTTAGAGTGCTAGTTTGGTGTTCAGCTTTACTCTAAACACATTTTACATATAATATTTAATATACAATATTATATATTTTAAATATACAAATATTTTGAAATCTACACACCAATGCAGTCTGGTCCCAAGCATTTTAATGAACTACCTGCAACTTGTCATGTGACAGGGTTGTTGTTTGGACTCAAGCACAGTTCTGATGTCACAGGCTCAAAATCCCTTGCTATTTCCTAAGTCTCTTTTCCACATGAACAAAAACTTGTAACCAAAACACACATATGACAATAACAGATCTTGCCCCAGGCCACCAGCAAGTGTGGTCAGTAGGTAGGAGTATTCTGCATTTGTACTGTAGAGTTCAGTGTGTAAGGCAGAAGTAAGTACTAGGGTTGAGATAGCAAAGTGGTTTATGGGTGGGGAGGATGAGTGCCTGACCTTGAGTCTTAACTCAACAAGAAACTGAGTTCTAAACCATGTGCTCAGGCATAGTAGCACAAACTTGTAATTATAGCATTCAGGAGGAAAGATAGGGGATCACAGCACAGACTACTTGATGAGTTCAAAGCCAGCCTGAGCTGCAAGTAAGACCCTGGGGAGCCTGAGGCTAAGAGCTGCTCTTCCAGAAGACCTGAGTTCAGTTTCCAACATCAGGTAGATCACAACTGCCAGCAATCTCAGCTCCAAGAGATCCCATGCCCTTTTCTGGTCTCAGTGGTTACTGAGTGGTAACATGGTACTCACTCACAGAAGCACACACACACACACACACACACACACACACACACACACAAAATAACATCTTTTAAAGCTGTTTAAGTTTATGTGGAATTAGAAACTATTGACATTGTTTGCCTGATTAGTTAACTTGTTATGTTGACTTGGCCAAAGTTGCTAACAGAAGCAACTTAAGGAGGGAAGGCTTTCTCTTGGCTCACAGTTCAGGGAAAAGAGTACATCCCAGCAGCAAGGCTGTGAGTCTACAGTCAGAAAGCAGGGTGTGATGAGAGCTGCAGCTCAGTGATCCACCCCACCCCATCCCCCCCCCTTCCGTGTGCTTTTTTTCGGTCTGGAACTCCAGCCTGTGGAGCCTACCTATATTTGAGGCAGATCTTCCTACCTTAACCTAATGTAGAAAGTATTCTACAAATGCACCCAGAGATTCATTTCCCTGGTAATTCTACATCCTGTCAAATTTATAATCAAGTTGAACCATCATCAACTTGACACTACACACCTTTAAACTCTACTTTTCTCAGAGAATATAGGTAGAATAAGGGTAGAGTCTTTACCAGAATTGTTAGTCCCAAAGACAGGAAAAGAAAGACCACTGACCCAAATCATCATGGCCAAATTAAATAAAGTGAGCAATTAATTAAAGCAAGCTTTTTATTCATGTACACAGGCTACCTCTCTTGAGGTGGGGTTTGAGGACTCAGCATTGGATGTGAGAAATACAATGCTTTTATAGCTCAGGGGTAGGAGGTTTCCAAACAGGGGATTTGGTGGGCAAAACAGGCAGGGTTATAAGAGCAGAACATAGGAGTAACAAGTTAGTCCTAACAACCTCTTGAAACAAAAACATGGTTGCAAGTTGGTCATAACAACAGGTAGTCATAACAACCCTTTTGAAACAAAGGTAGGGTTGCAAGATTGTTATTAACTTTTTGAAACAAAGACTGGTTGCCCTGCTAGGAACAGGCAATAGAAAACAAGTTATAGCTAAGGTTACAGGTGGGACACAGCCCAATCCTTGAGAAACAAAGATTTAATCACAAATAGAAATGAACCTAGTCCGTCTTTACTATAAGGTGACATTTAAGCCTGTGACAGAAGCAGGCTGTTTCTTCAGACTGTAGTGGCTGGCAGGGTCTTTGTTATTTTGAAACCCATCCAGTGTCCATATTTCTCTTGGTATTCTTGTCTTCTGAACTCCAACTGGAAGGGCCCATTAACTTCTGCCTCAAGTTTATCCTTACAAATTCCTCCGCAGTCCTCCTGTAAGCCAGTTCCGAAAGCATAAGGGCAACATGGTCAGCATTACCACAGCAGTGATCCTACTCAGTACCAGTTTTCTGTATTAGTTATTTGTTTCATTGCTGTAACAAAAGCAACTTCAATAAGAGTTACTTGTAACATGTGTTTACACCTTGATGGTGGGAGTTGGAGGCAGCTGATCACATTGGGTCTGGGCTTAGGAGGAAGTGACAGGTGAAGGCTGCTTCCTCGATGCCCTTTCTCCTTGTTATTTAGTCTAAAGTCCGGCCTACGGATGGTGCCATCCACACTGAGGATGGGTCTTCCTCACTAACCAAATCTAGAAAGTCTTTCACAGGCATTTCCCAGATACTTGTTTCCAAGATGGTTCCGAATCCCTTCAAGTTGGCAAAGTCAATTGACCATCACAATATGGACAAATCGCAGAAAAATTTTGTTCCAGATTCTATGCCAACTTAGTCTCAAGAGCAACAGTGATGTAGGAGAAAATGAAGAGAGTATTTTTCCTTTCTGTCCACAGGTGAAGGGGTTGAAAGAACATGAAAGGAATTATGAAGAAGTCTTTGGGGAATAGGAGTGTGTGAAGTTGGAAGCCTTGCCCTCACCTAAGTTTCAGCCTTAGATACTAACCCCAATTAGACACAGCTTGATGAGCTTCTGAATTGCTTTTTTGTACTGTCTGACATGACAACAGGTGACAACCCAGGCATTTCTTCAAGAATAATGCAGTAACAGCATTAATAATAATAATTGAAGCCAGGCTTGGCAATATGGACCTGAAATCCCAAGTACTCTAACGGCTGAGTCAGGAGGATCACAGGTTCAAAGCCAGCTTGGGAAACTTGGTGAGACTGTCTCACAGCAAAAAGTAAAAAGAGGGCTGTTGGTGGTAGGCCAACATACGTATCCTGGCATACACAAGACCCTAGATTTAATGTACAGTATTGTATTGATAAAAATAAATAATGATTGTATTGAGGACATTTTTAAAGTCAGTTAATTATAGTGTTGCCTATAAAAGCTGCTGAGAAGAATAATTTCCTGACAAGGGACTGTGTTAGCAAGGCCAGTTGCATGTGGATATTGATTCCTTCTTGAACTCAGTTTCTCAATCTATATTCCATTTAAATAACTAAATCAGTTGCTGATATGAAGATCATTCTGTAAGTTGGGGTATTTACAAAGCATCTCACACTCAGAGAGCTATTCCTACGGGGATGGCTTCTCTAGCTATTCATTGTGAGAACTCTTTGTTAATACAACTCTCTATGTGCAATGAAGATAAGACTTATTTTTTTCTCCCTCTCAAATCATTTTTTTATTAAAAGCAATTACAGATGCACATAAAGTTGTAAAAAAAAATCCTAGGAAGAATTTACATACACTGTCCACCCACACCCTTGAACTGTTATCATTTTACATATATCATCACAATATAATGACTAGAACCAGACAATTAAAGTTGATAAGCTATATTATTTAGTCTAGAGGTATTCAATTTTTATTTTTATTAATTATTCTCTTATTGCCCCTTTCATTGTGTGGATTCCAGTTTGTTGTGCTGTACGGTTAGTCTTGATTCCAGGTCAGATTTGGCAAACTTGTTTTTTCAAGGCCTCGGTAATAAATATTTACATTCTGTGGATCATGTTCTCTAAGAGAACAAATTGACTCATCGGAAAGCAGCCACAGGTACGTAAACAGCTGCAGGTGGCTGTATTCCAGTGCAAATCTGCATGAACAGCCCCTTGTCCTCTGGTCTACTTTTTGTGTTTTTAGTTGCCATGGTCAGCTCTTGTCCAATAGTATCAAATAGAAAACTCCAAAAATAAATAACTCACTGGTTTTACATGGCGGCCCATTGTGGGTAGCATGAGGAGATCTCACACGGTTCCACTCCGTGTGAATCATCCCATTCCAGAGCGTCAGCTCTGCGCAGCACCTCCATTTAGTCACAGGGGAGCCAGCCTGGCTATCACACCGCCTGGTACAGTACTACAATGCTTTTGTTCAATGGACTCGAATTTTACCCAACAAAGGCCCAGAAGGACAAGAAGAGTGTGATGCTATCAAAGATGCCACACAGCACTTGGTGATAAGTGATGTCTTCCATCATCACAGGAAGAAGGGTAAGCATGCTGGAATAACCTGTTATGGAATGGGAGAAAGGGCTTATCGAACTTTATCACCGTACAATTATTTACTTTATTAATAGCTATTATTAGTCTCTTACTGTGCATGCTTTATGACTTTGCCACGGGAGTGTAAGGGTAGAGTTGGGTACCAGCCATGCTTCTAAGCATTCACTAGGGATCTTGAACACATCTCTTATGGAAGGGTAAGAGGAAGAGTACTCTGTCAGGAAAACAAGCTGCCAGTTGAATTTTACTGATGAGCCTCAGCTTGCCTCTCATGGGCCAGTAGTTCCTGACACGTGGACTCCTACCCCAGCCTGTGTAACAGCTAAGTATGTCACATGCAGAGATTCAAGCCTCAGTCCAGAAACTGAAGGATTGAACAGTCTGTGGTTATGAAAAGCTGTCCAGTGTATCTGAAGCACAGATCTAGAAACTTCTGAGTTGCCCTTTGTTTTCCAAGACCTTGGTATTTAGAGTTGTATAGTGCTGTTGCCTTGTCACATATTCCTCAGTTCTGGGTTGATGCATGCTCATGCATCAAATTTAAATTAAATGTATTTGGCAAGACTAGTCCAGGAAATAAGTTCTGTCGACTTTGTGGTCCATATGAGGAGGCACACTGCATCAATTTTCTCCTCGATGTTGGAAGTAGCTGTTCACTTGGGGACCTTGTGTGGCTGTTTCTCCACAATGAAGTTACTTTCTTTCTCTTTGGAACCAGTGAGTATCACATAGGAAGCTACTTTGAGACTGAAAATATTTTCATCTGCACAAGATTGGGCTGTTCAAGATTTCATCATGAATGGGACAAGGGTTCATGAGCCCCCACTGTTCCCCAAGGGTCTACTGGCAGTAAATGGTTGCTGGGGAGGCTTCTTTTTCTTCAGTCATGTAGCCATTAAAAAGTGGTCCATGTTCTCATAAATAACCTCCCACCATGCTCATGCAAACAAACCTAGTTATTTTCATTGAGTTACATGTGCAAACTGACATGAAAATAGGGAGGGAACTTTCTGAGAGGAAACAGGGTTTCAACAGAAGAGGAAAGAAAAATTAAAAGAGCATAATTGGGTTGAAATGACTAATATTCATTGTATGTATGTAAATATGGAGGTATTTATGTATAAAACTGTCAAATTTAAAACACACTCACAACTCATTTTAACATCTACTGACAATTCTTGATTATGAAGTGATTGGTGTTTACAAATAATGGCTTTTCTATTTTGATTATTCTTTCTAATACACTTAGTTAAAATTACACTGTGTGAATTTTTCTAATCCCTCAAATACTTACTCATTCAATGACTTACATAATTACAAACCTACACCTTCTCTTTATCATTAATTTTGTTCTTTCGGTCTTCCCAGATCAGCCTCAAGCAGGCCCCTTTGTCTTTTTCACAGGACACTATCAAATTTCTAGGCTGAGGAATTTTCATCTCTGTTGCCCGTTTTCTGCCTTCCACTCTCCTCATGCTTTGCGAAAGTCAAGAGGAATGAACACTATTTTAGCTGCACAGAAAATTTAAATGTGTGTGTGTGTGTGCATGTATACCATGTATGTGCAGGTGTCTGGGGAGAGCAGGAGAGTGCGTTATATTCCCCTGAAACTGGAGTTCCAGGCAATTATGAGCCACCTGATATGTATGCTTGGAATTGAACCTACTCTTCTGCAAGATCAGCAAGTACTCTTAACCACCAAGCCACCTCTCCGACCCTATGCACAGGATTTTATTTTAAAGACAGAGGAACATCATTAAGGAAGGATGAAAACAAATCGACACAAGTTAAAATAGGATTGCCGCCTAGAGAAAACTGCCCTCTCGGTATTCTAAATTCACCTTTTAAGCTTTATTTTTATTCTTAATCACATGTGTGTGATGGCAGCTGAACATGAGTGCAAGGGCCTGCAGAGGCCCAAAGTGCCACATGTCCTGAAGCAAGAGCTATAAATGTGTGTGAGCCACCCAACATGAGCCGTCAGACTCAAGTCCAGGTCCTCTGCAAGAACGGTATGCTCTGCTAACCACTGAGCCCATATTTTGAATTCCTAATTTACCTGTGACTACAAAATTGTACTGTGAGTTCTTCCAAAGTAGGAGATGGTCATATCATCAATAATGCCAATATTAGACAGTTCAGCCTCCCATAATAAGAAATGAGAATCTCAAACTAGAGTTTCCAGGGTTTTTGTCATAGCAGAACTTTTATATACAGTATACTGCATGTTCTTTCAGTGGGCCCAGTTTTCTTTTTTTTTTTTTTTTTCTGTCTTTGGATTTAAGCAACGAGTATACTGTCCAAAATAAATAACACTATCACTCAAACAGGTTGTTAAAACATGGATTCAGAGAGAAAAAGATCTTGTATTCTGCCCATCTCTGAGACAACGTTTTGACATTCCTGAGACTGGGATTACAGCAAATCCTCTGGAGTCGGTTGGGGTGTGTGCAACAGGCCTGTGGTGAAGCAATGTGCAGGCCAGCTGCAGTGGATTGCTAAAGAAAGCTTAGGCGGGTCCCAACACCCACCTCTCTGTGGCTTATGCCATGGGGTAAAGTTCAAAAAGTGTGACAGATGAAAGGTGGCACTTGTCGGCCAGGAACTCACAGTCTGATCATTGGTCATTTGCACAATGGAAACTGGTGGCAAAACTCATTACTTCAGTTTATGTTTAGTTGTGTAAATTTACTGTATTTATTCACCAAACACTTACCAGGTGGCATAAGACACTTGAGGGACCCTTCCTAAGGATCAAAAAGGTACAGTTTCCTTTTTTTAAAGTGCCAATAAGGTTAAATAAGCACTGAAAAAAAGCCAAACACACACAGATAGACACACATAGAAATGATACGTGCAGGCCTGTGAGATGGCTCAGCAGGTATCCTGAAGGAGATAAAGGAAGGAGAAAAAGGACACTTGCAAGTTGTCCTCTGACCTCCACACACATGCTATGCCATGCCCCACCACAACCACACCCAAGCTCACACACAATAAAATAACTATTTTAGCTAGGGCAGAGATAGGTGGGGTAGAGTGGTATCTACAGCTGAATAGTAAATCCCCACATACAACAACCTGTACAAAAACATGTCACCAAACGTTTCCTGTGGGTCAGACATTTGGGAGTGGCATGCCAAAAGGTTACAGGTTAGGGTCTCACTGGAAGCTGAGGAGGGTGCTTTAGCTGGGGTCACTGTTACCTCAAAGTCTGATGTGACTTTGTGTCAAATCACTTCCTAAATTGCCCTCTCACATAGTTGTTGATGAAAAGGTCTAGGCCCCGGATGACTGTTCCTTGCCATGTAGATATCTCCATGAGCCTCTCTGATGTCCTCACAACTTTGTAGCTAGCTTTTCAAAGGACTAACCCTGACAGAGCATACCAGAGCTGCAAAAAAAACTTCTAAAACTAACCACAGCCAGGCATAGTACCACACACACTGGGAGGCTGAGGCAGGAGAACCTGGAGCTACAGGCCAGCCTACGCTAAAAAGGGAGACCCTGTCTCAAAAACCAAACAGATGAAACTAGACGGAGAAGGTAAATGATCATTTCTATAGTGTCCTATTTGTTGTTCTGATCAGCCTTATTCAGTGTGAGAAAAGAATCCACAGAACACAAAACCAGCGGCTAAGATAACCAGAGGCCACCTTCGATGCCGGCCACCATGAGGCTGCAGGGAGAACCCAAAGACACTCTCAGATGGAACAAAAATGTCGTCTGTCATGATAATCATGTGGGTTACATAGTTATATGAATCTGTTGCAAGGATAGCTAAGACTCTTACATTTCGATTAATGTCTAGGCAGTCTTCAAAAACCATGAAAAATTGTGATTACCAGGGAAGGAATGAGGATAATTATAATCATGTGCTTCATGATGACAACTAAGGCGATAATAGCCTGCATACCTCGAGATATGTCACTGTCATCAAAGCTGTCTTAAAATGTGTCTTTGTCATCAAGCAGTACGTCACCAAATCCCCTGGTGGACAAATAGGAAGTAAACTGGCTGTAAGTTAGGCAGTCTGTTCTTTGGAGGACATTGGAAAGCTATTGTTTCATTAACAACCCTGAAGCTGTAAAATAAATAATGGGACTTTTATGAAAATGAAAAAAAAAAAAAAAGAATTCTGTCACTAATTTTGTTTAACATTAACTTCTTGACAATATATGCCAATTTTTTTTCCTTTCCTTTGATTTTTAATCATAAAATGAAGAGCCAGGCTGGGGCTGTAGCTTAGCAGTCAAGTGTTAAATCTGTTTGGGCTATTTACTGTTGTTTTGATTTGTTAGCTGCGCAGGAAATGCCCCCTACATTTCCCTTCTCCGCCTTCCCCTAATGAAAAGAGCTAACTGTGGGCTTCAGTGGCTTGCTAAATCAAATCCGTCCCTCCTCCTCCTCCTCCATCCCCAACCCACTGCCATGGGACTAGCCTTCAGCACTTCTGGACTCCAGGGACCTACTTTCTCATGCCCCCCACCCCCGCCGTGTTCGTTTTCTATTTAAGAACGTTTTAAGGTGGAGGGACAGCACAGCTTCATCAGAGCCTTTCATGATGCCCAGCTGTTGGCAGGAAGGACACGGTCCTCACGCGACGTGGTGTTCCTAGTCCACGCATCTGTTTCTATGCCCCCTCTTAGCAGCATCAGCCCTGCTGGGCTCCCATTTACTTTGGGGGTATAGGTGTACACCTCGCCATTTACCGCGCTTCTGGATTGCACAGAGGCTTGCACAGATAAGGGAGGCAGACATAATTGGGTAAGATCAAAAATGAACTTGGAAATCAAGCAGGGATGGTCAGGCGCAGCTCAGTGGCAATGGCTCTCTGAGTGTAGGCAAGCCCTGGCTCCAACTTCAGTGCCAGACAAAAAGAACAAAGCAAACCACACAGCATGTATCTATAGATCTTTCTATACTTCAAACTTTATCTTACAATACTTTAACTTCAAACTCCAGTTAAATTTCAATTTGGACACTTATTAACATTAGCCAGGTCATGTACAACACAGATGCAGTCAAAGAATCTAAACACTTCTAATTCCTAAAATCACCATATCATTAGCATGATCGTCATCTTCAGTCTGTGATTTATTGCCAGGTAAGACATGATTTTTACTTAATTTACTTAAATTGTACCAACTTAAGGAATAACTTCAAGAGCTAAAGGGACTTCCCTCGAAGCTGAGGAAGAGGGGCGGTGTCTTAGTTAGAGAGTTCTGTTGCTGTGAAGAGACGATGACCATGACAACTCTTACAAAGGAAAACATCTAATTGCAGTTTCAGAGATTTAGTCCATTACCATCAGGACAAGAAGCATGGTGGCACACAGGCTGACGTGGTGCTGGAGAAGGAGCTGAGGGGAGCTGAGAGTTTTACATCTGGATCCTTAGCAGCAGGAAGAGACAGAGACCTCCCCTTCCTCCAACAGTGTCACACCTACTCTAACAAGGCAAGACCCCACTCCCAACGAGCCTGTGGGGGCCATCTTCTTTCACACCACCACAGCAGGTGAAAAGGCTGCAGAATGTCACAAGAGATCATAGGGGAACACAGTCTTCTGGAAATGACGGAATCGCTCTCACCCATGAACTCACTGCAGTTGTGGTCCCCTGTGTAAGACCCTCACAAGACCCACCCAGTCAACATTCCAGCATTGCTAGGGGAGGGGTTTGTGAGCCAGAATTCCTATTTGAGGAACTCAGTTGCAGGTTTCTGAGAGTCGCTGAGTTTTCTTCCAGAATGTGGTCCCTGGTGATTTGATCATGCTACGGTGGATGGCTCCCTACCCATGAGCATAAATGGCAGCAGAAACAGGATTATATTTGATAGTTTTTTTTTTTTAATGAGGGTATAAAATTGGCAATGGAGTGGAATGTGGTGTTTGGATGTGGGAAGAATTAGGGGGAGACACAGAGGGGACAAATGTGTATAATGCACTGAATGCATGTATAAAATTCTGGTAATTAAAAATTAAAGCAAAACCTGGGAGTATAGCTCAGTAATTGAGCACGTGTTTAGCGTGTAGGAATGTTAATTAAATGCCCAACACCTACATAGTCACAGTTCTACTAATGAAAACACAGCAGGCTCTGAGATCAAATAAGCTTTATCATTGGAAAATAGAGAATAGACCGTCTAGGAAGAGAAGGGGGGCGGAGACAGTAGAGGCTGTTATCATGGGGGCCCAGGAATAGATCAGTGGAAAGAAAGCATGACCGAATAAGAAGAGTCCACTGTCTAAATTCAGAACCCTCATGAGTCAAGTTCTGGACTAAGCTACACCTGTGATTAAATTACCATGAAACAGTTCTGAGCTTAGGGAGTTTGCCATCTATCAGTGGAGACAAGGGAGCCACCAATTAAAGCGACACTTTAAAAGGATGTACCACACAGAGAAGCAGAATTCTCCTTAAACGAAGGACCAATCCAAACCTCAGATCAAAAAACCATTTCTGGATAGATGCGACATGAGCCAGGCCAATGAGCGGACATAGAGAAGGGGTCTGTCAGAGAACCAGCATGGGCAACAAAAAAGTTTCAGAGCCTGCACAATAGAAGATTCCAGAGGAAATTTGGGGACACGAGGTTGGACGTAGGAGTTAAGGACAGATGAGCTGGGGCAAAGACATCCCAATAGTGGTGGCAGGACCCAGGGACAGTGTCCTAGAACCAGACAGCCTAAGAGCGATGTCACCAGCTGCTTATTTTATTCGCTACCCATGAAGCAATAGGAGGCTCTGAGTTGGGGTCGTGTGCTTTGTCGTGTTTGATACTTTAAAGCCACCCTTTGTCCCGTGTTGCAGAGGTTTTTCTACCCATAGTTTTCAAAATTCTAATGATAATATGAATATCCAAACACAGAGTTGTAACTGTGGCCAGACTCATAGAAGAGAAGTATTGGATCCTCCTGGGGAAATACACTGTTAAATATTGTGGCTTTTAAAAATTCTTATTTTGGGTTGTGAGCCTAGCCTTTAACTACATGAACTGATTGGCCTGCTCTTTGATCACCTCTCCCTGAGTGGGGAGCAGCCTTACCAGGCCACAGAAGAAGACAATGCAGTCACTCCTGATGAGACCTGATAGACTAGGATCAGAGGGTAGGGGAGGAGGACCTCCCTTATCAATGGACTGGAAGAGGGATAGAAGTGGGAAAGAGGGAGGGAAGGATTGGGACGGGAGGAGGGAGGGAAGTACAGGGGGGATACAAAGTGAATAAACTGTAGCTAATAAAAATAAAAATAATTTAAAAAATAAATTTGAAAAAAAGTGAATAAATTGTAATAAATTAAAAAATTTTCTTATGAAGTTTATCCATTTGTGAGAAGACTTGCCTACTCTACTAAAGACTAAATGTAGCCTGTATCAGCTCTAGAATAAAATGAAGGGGGAGAGAAAGATAAAATAAAACATTGTGATCAGCAACTTGGAAAAAAATATATATAGCCAAGACCATCAGGAATAAAAACCAAGAACCCAGGTGTGGAAGCCTTAAGAGCAGACCATATCTTTCACAGGGGTCAAATCTGACTTTGAACTACCTAGAAATTAAAGCAAAAGGAGACAGAACGCAGTCAACTGTCAGTTCTCATATGGAGGACACGGGAAAGAGCCAGCTCTTCCAGGGTACTTCCTGTGTGGCCCCGGGGCTCTCTGAGATGCCCTGAGTTGCAGACTTCCCACCTTGAAATGCTGGAAATGATGATTCTCCCTATAGGAGAAGCAAATGCCACTGTAGATACAGAAGAGCTTTGGACACCATAAAATGGTACAGACTTAAAGTTACTCCCCTAAAGAATGCAAAAAAAAAAAAAAAAAAAAGCCTTTGGAATATTTGATGTCTTTCTGAATGATGCTCCCTCCATGGCTCTCAGCAGTCAGCCCCTCCAGCATGGTGAGCATGGCCACATTCGCAGCTACTTACAAGGAAGGCTGTCACTTGATAGAGAGGGTGTCCTGACCTATATCAAACAGTCCTGTTTGTGTGACACCGACAGCCTGTGTTTCTATAGAAACAACACTTCGCTCCTACCAGGCCAGTCACAAACATCTGCACTCTCCTACTGTCAACATGCCCCCTGCTTTTGCTACCCATGAATCTGCTTTTCAGGACCTCAGGGACAGAGAGCCAAATCACTTGCGCTCACCACATTTATTGTCCCATTATTGTTGCAGATACCTGCAAGCTTGTCAGTGTTTTGTCCATTTGTTTTTTGACCCCTTCCTTTAACTATATTTGCTTTCCCCTAAACTGAGTATCTATTTTAATACTTGAAGTGTATCGTTTTATTAGCTAATGTCCATATACTTTCCCTTGTGTGTGTATTTAATTTACTAATTATGTGCTGCTGAGAGTTTAGTTTGTTGTTCACACCCTCACTGGTCCTTGCTGGGCAGTCGTCTGTGGGGATCAGCACACTGACGGTAATACTCCCCACGGCTTCTTCCCCATTTCTCTCCTACCCACTAAGTTGCCTTCAAGTCCAGATCCATACATGTACTGTTTTAAATATTCTTGAGCGTGTATTCTTCATGAAACTGTGATGACTTTTCTGTGACTCTTATAATTCATTAGCCAAGCTTAACCATTGTAATTACTACTATGAAGAGGCAATTGGAAGGCAAAATTCACACTGTATTTAAACAGCTAAATTGTGGTCTCTACTATCTAAGACTGAAAGAAGGGAGAAAAAAGGTAAGATACAGAAAAGAAGCTGAGCACCTTGCCGTATGCCTGCCATCCCAGCTACTAGGAAAACTGAAGCAAGAGGATCACTTGAGTTTAACCATTTTAGGTAACATAGAGAGAAAGAGATGGGACAGACAGATAAAAACAGGGTAGAGAGTGCTAAAATTGAAACAAACAAACAAACAAACAAACAAAAACTTTCTAAATTAGGAAGGGGATCTGAATATGGTGGCACACTGCTATAAGTCCCAAGACCAAGGCAGGAAGATTGCCACAGGTTCAAGGATAGCCTGGAGTACATAGCAAGAGCCTGTCAAAAACAGACTAAGAAAGACTGGAGTATTTGTAAGACAGGCAAGACTGAAGACTGAACTGTAGGAATACTTAGTCGCCTTTTGATTTCTAGTCTTTCTAAGGTGTGTGTAGTGGAAAGAGAGTCAGGTAAAAGATTGGCAAGATCCATGAGTGACATCTGGCATTAATTTCTTCAATACTGCCTGAACATCATGGTCTTGGCTCACCTATATAATGTATCCTGATTTAATATTGCAATGGCCACCCCTTCCCCTGTAACCAGCAATATCGAGCAGCTGCCAATCCTCCTCCGCTTCTGCTGGGGGGACTCATGGCCTACTTGTGCATTCTTCAGGTCCTCACCTGGCAACAACTGATCCCAGGTCATGGTATCTATGTCATGGCACCAGAGTTTAGAAACACGGTCTCCTCATCCACAGACACCTGCGGTGTAAAAATACACGGGGAATGAGCTCAATCAAAACACCAACAAATCCTACTAAGCCTAGATTGCACAACAAGATTTAATGTCCTTTGTACAGATTTCAATAGCATCGGGTTTGAGCTGGTCAAGAGTCCTGTGAGATACTGATGCTAATTTAAACTTGGAGTCAAAGGCAAAGGTAGAGTCCAACTTTTTCCATTAGTGTACTCCAACCATACAAATGCAGGCAAACCCGTGTGCATGCTGATGTTCTCTTTGCATCCTCCATGCCACCCCTTCATTCTACTCCTCCTCCCCTACACAGCATGATATTTATGAATTAACAGTGAGGAACTTGATTCAGAGATGAGGAAACTAAGGTCAGTTGAACATCTGACACAGTAGTGTGAGAATTAGAATAGAGACGATCTCTGTCCTTCCTCATCCTTCGCTTTGGTTAAGAGTTTCCATTCACAATGTCCATGCTGTATCTCTCTCAATGGACAATGGGGTTTTCTCGTCAAATAGTCTCTCACCTAATTCTACTTGGCCCAGTCTTAGAAGCATTGGACATACTGACACCTCCTTCTTTGTCACCTGATCCAAGTCCCGATGTAGGTAGAAGGGATGAAGTTAGGGAATAAAACTGTCTTAGTCATCAAAATCACATGTTCTAGGGTAATAAGGTCATTGGTGCATGTTAAAATAACTCAAGGAACTGTGGGACTCAACACATCTTAGAATATCCCTGGTCTCTTTGTTTCCTGTAAACTAAAGCTAATAAGCTCATGTCTAAATATCATAGCCCATTGCTGACTATCCATGAGTTTTCTTTGTCCATCAGCTATGAATAAACAAAGGAGAAGTTGTGGACCTACATACATAGTCAGGCATTATACATAAGGGTGTTCTGCACACACCTCCTTCAGCCCTTAAAACAGTACTACATAAACACCAGCAAACCAAGTAATCCAATTTTAAAAATAGGGTACAGAGCTAAACAGAGAATTCTCAATAGAGGAATATAGAATGGCAGAGAAACACTTAAAGAAATACTCAACATCCTTAGTCATCAGGGAAATGCAAATCAAAACGACCCTAAGATTTCACCTTACATCCATCAGAATGGCTAAGATCAAAAACTCAAGTAACAACACATGTTGGAGAGGTTGTGGAGAAAGGGGAACCCTTCTCCACTGCTGGTGGGAATGTAAACTTGTACAACCACTTTGGAAATCAATCTGGCACTTTTTCAGAAAATTAGGAATAGCGCTTCCTCAAGATCCAGATATATTATTCCTAGGCATATATCCAAAATATGCTCAAGTATACAACAAAGACATTTGCTCAACCATGTTCATAGCAGGTTTATTGGTAATAGCCAGAAGCTAGAAATAACCTAGATGTTCCTCAATTGAGTAATGGATACAGAAATTGTAGTACATTTACACAATAGAATACTACTCAGCTATTAAAAACACGGAAATCATGAAATTTGCAGGCAAATGGTGGGAACTAGAAAAGATCATCCTGAGTGAGGTAACGCAGAAGCAGAAAGACACCCATGGTATATACTCACTTATAAGTGGTTATTAGACATATAATATAGGATAAACATACTAAAATTTATATTCCTAAAGAATCTAAACAACAAGAAAGACCCTAGGGAAGATGCTCAATCCTCTTTCAGAAGGGCAAATGGGACAGACATGGGAAACAGGAGAAGACAGGGAACAGGACAGGAGCCTGCCACAGAGGGCCGCTGAAAGACTCTACCCTACAGGGTATCAAAGCATATGCTGAAACTCATAGCCAAACTTTGGGCAGAGTATAGGAAATCTTATGAAAGAAGGGGGAGATAGAAAGACCTGGAGGGAACAGGAGCTCCACAGGGAGACCAACAGAGCCAAAAAATCTGGGTCCAAGGGCTCCTGCAAAGATCAATACTCCAACCAAGGACCATGCATGGAAAGGACCTAGACCCCTACACAGATGTAGCCCATGGGCAGCTCAGTTTCCAAATGGGTTCCCTAGTAAGGGGAACAGGGGCTATCTCTGCCATGAACTCAAGGACTGCTCTTTGATCACCTCCCGCTGAGGGGGGTGCAGCCTTGCCAGTCCACAGAGGAAGACAATGCAGCCAGTCCTGATGAGACCTGATAGGCTAGGGTCAGATAGAAAGGGAGGAGGTCCTCCCCTATCAGTGGACTAGGGGAAGGGCTTGTGGGGGAAAAGAGAGGAAGGGTGGGGCTGGGAAGAGATGAGGGAGGGGGCTACAGCCAGGATACAAAGTGAATAAATTGTAATAAATAAGTTAAAATGTATTTTAAAAAACAATACTACAAGGTACTAATACCTATATTATCCACAAAAGAAAGCTGCAAGGTTTGGCTTTCAGGAAGCCTATTATTAGTGGTTTTTGAAGTAAAACTTGAGATTGGATTCAAGCTCTTCTTCTCATCAAAACATGCACCTGTTACAAACATGTGTAAACCCATGTGCAAACTGGTGCACAGTGCTGTTCTTGTCATAGCGCCAAAACCACTCAAGATATATTCAGGTGTTTACAGTTTTTAGATAATGTGCATGGAATATGGAACACCAAAAAGGCATATTCTGGGCTCTTACATTTAAAGGTGAGATTGGGAATGGAGATAGGGGCTGAAGAGGAGAAAGAAGAAGCAGAGGATTTGGAGGTACAGGAGAATAAAGAAGAGAGGAATAGGAAGAGGGGAAAGGTGGAGGCAAAAGCGGGGATGCAAACAGGCTAAACTGAGTCATAGAGGAGGTAGGACACCCTGGGCTCAGGCTTTGACAGAGGTGTCAGGCTTGAAGCTGAGACTCAGGAAGACATTGGCTTTCCCAAGGAAAACAAGAATTTCATGTTATCTAGGGCTCTTACAATGGCACATAAAAGATAACATCCTAATTGGTTTGCCTTAAATAAGTCTTGGTATTGTTTTTGGTAATAATTTCCCATATTCTAAGGCCCTCCGGGGCAAATGGCTTCCAGCCTAGCCAGCCTCCTGCCAGGCAACATTCTCTGTCTCCTTATTCCCCTTTCCCTCATGGATGAAGGAAAGCTGCTACAGGTAATTAGGTCAAGTCCACCCCACATGCAGCACCTTTAAGAACGGGATACATTTCCTAGTGTGCCTCAGGACTCTGCTCAGGTTTCACTTGCCAGAAGAAAGATGTGTACCTATGAACTGGCTGTGGCCGTCATTCCAGCCTAGGCTACAAAGTGGTTCCTTGTCCCCAGAACAACAGAAGACATGTCCCTTCAACTAAACAAAAACCTGGCAGAAAATGAGACCACCACAATGGGGTTAGGGCAATGGGGCAAACCTACCATTCCCTGAGTGCAGGGAAGAGTTAGAGCCACTGCAGAACCAAGCTCTACCCCTGGGAAGAAGAGGAAGTGGTGGTGGGAGCATAACCAGGGTCCCCTGGAGCACACTTAGAGACACCCAGGGGACTTGCTCTGGTGACTGACTGAGGCAGGGGAGTTCTCTGAAATGCTAGTGGAGATGGGATCAAATGACTAGGCAAGTCAACCACAAAGAGAATTTCTGGAGTTCTCTGTAGAAAATTGGAAGGAAGAAAGGAGTGGGGCGGTACATGGTGGTATAAGACTGTAATCCCAGCATGTAGAAGGCTGAAGCAGAATCGAGAGTTTGAGCTTGGCCTTGGCTACATAGTGAGTTCCAGGATAGTTTTGGAAACACAAACCAAAGGAAGGAAGGAAGGAAGGAAGGAAGGAAGGAAGGAAGGAAGGAAGGAAGGAAGGAAGGAAGGAAGGAGAAAGGGAGAAAGAGTAAACAAATAAATGAGAGGAATGGATAAAACACCTATGAGCCAGCAGGTAGGTAGATGTCATGTTTCTTTTGTTTCAATACTAGGGAAACAGGGATAACTTCAAGATAATATTTTTAGTAAAGTTTTTACTAAATACTTTTTAAACTCAATATTGAGTTTTAACTCAATATTGATAGTTTTTGTGACATTTTAATTTTATTTTGTTTTATTTTCTTTCATCTTTGCATTCTTAAAATATGTCCAGCCAGGCATGTTGACACAGGCCTTTAGTACCAGCACTCTAGAGGCAGAGGCAGCAGACCTCTGAGTTGGAGGCCAGCCTGCTATACACAGCGAATTACAAGCCAGCTGGGTCTACATAGTAAAAACCTGTCTCTAATAATAATTGTTGTTATTATTATCAATAATCTAAATATCAAACATTTTGTCAGAGTTCTTGTGTAAGCACATGGCGAAATCTGTATTGGTGATGCTTATCTGTCAGGTAGATGTCCAGTGCCCTGCAGCGAATCAAGCCCTTTTGCTTTATTACTTTCTTCATTTTCTGTAGTGACCCCATGAGTTAGGTACAAGGACTGAAAGGGACAAAAGCCGAGGAACTGAGCAGTTACATGACGGGTCCAAGGTAACACAAGTAGCAGACGGGGGACTGTAGCTCAGGTGCTTGTTCCTGATGTTGCTTCTTCTACTATTGCCTGTCTTGAAGGGTCCCAGCCAGGGTTGGGGTTGTGGCTCAGCAGGTAAAGGCACTTGCCCGGTGACTTGAGTTAGATCACGGGAACCCACACGGGGGAAGGAGAGACCCAACTCCCACATGTTGTCCTCTGACTTCCACACCAAACACACACAGTAAACAAGCAAAGCCTCATCATTAATGAACAATAAAGCCACTATACTCAGGACTTGTCAAATGCCTGGCACCATGTGCTTTTCAAACATCACTGCAGTCCATCCTCAGAGCAACTGGACATGATGTCATCATGTCCTCACTGTAGGCAAAGAAGCCAAGGACCGGAGAAATGAACACACTACTGTATATACTGACTAGATATTAGTATTAATTTTATCAGACAGTTTTTAACAAAACTGTGTAATGCGCATTCAACAAAGCCAGATTTTGATTGATCTAAGTAACTCCAAGTTTGCCTTGGAGTTTGCCTTCATCATGCAAACAGTGAAAATGCTCAGGTTAGGGTCTGAATGTCTGGAAGAACATACAGGTATCCACACTCAGCACATTCAGCTATTGTGACGATGACTCTTATGTCATTATTTCCATTCATATCACTTATTAACACTTTTTCAGGACTTGCTCTCACTCCTGAAACGTTGGGATTAAATTAGGCATTGATTTTTCTTTGTATACAAATGAAGATCTATGAAACTTGAACAAAACTTAATACAACTTTTTTGCCAGGTGGTAATGGCACATTCCTTTCACTTGGGAGGCAGAGGCAGGCAGATTTGAGGCCAGCCTGGTCTACAAAGTGAGTTTCAGGACAGCCGGGACACAGGAAAACCCTGTCTCAAAAATTAAAAACAAAAACGCCAAACAAACTTTTTAAAGCTCATTTTTCTTTAAGGTGAAGGATAGGATGGGAAAGTCAGAGTTACTATCATCTCTAATAGCAAACAGCAAGTTCCTGTCTGGGCTAGATTTATCTAGAAAAGAACTTGACCCAAATAGCACAGTTTTGATCCCTACTCAAGACAGGATCTCACTATGCAGCCCTGGATGGCCTGAAACTGGTTTTGAAGACCATGGTGGCATCATAGAAATCAACTCACAGAAATCAACCTGCCTTGGTTCCTGGAGTGCTGGGATCAAAGGCGTGTGCCACCACACCCAGCTGCAGTTCTCAAAGACTGACTTCTCACCGATTTCCACAATGTGTTATTAAGGAGAAAACAACTCTGGCTCTCTTCGGTCTGTGAACGGCAAATATCAGCCATCTGAGACACGACAAAGGGGTTTTCTAGTTCATCTTGATTTCTCTTTGATTTTCCCCAGCTTCTCATGCCTGACCCCTTGTAGTGCTACTCACCAACCAGGAAGCTTGAAGCACCACTCATGGGAGAAACTATTATTGAGATCCCACGCCCACTTGAATGGACTTCTTCTCAGTCCCCACCTCTGCTTCTCCTCTTGGAATCTGTTTCCCTCTCACCTTCCTCCCTTCTCACCCAAACTTTCTTTATGTCAGACATAGGCTTCCCCAGGTAACTCAAAAGGTGTGTCCCACAAAGGCTCTTTTCTTCCAAACTTCCTGCATATCAGATTTAGGCTCCCGGCACAAGATCCCTGGCAAAGGCCTTCTCTGCTCTGTTCACTTAGGAAACAATAGAAAATTTGCCATTTTAAAAAAAATCAAGTTTGCACACGTCTAGTATTTGCCAAACATGCCCGATAAAGAGAACACAGAGTGTTTATTGGCAGGACCCTTTCCTGAAGATGCAGGTGCCAAGAGCTGCAGTTGGGCCTTTGGGAGTCCATGTTTCTCACAAGCGTATAGGATGATCTTATCAGGCCTGTTTTGGAAACACCGATGCAGAAGAGACGAAAATAATTACATATTGCAATACAAAGAGATTTAACATCATAAAACCCCAAGTAGCTTATCATGGACTAGATCCGTGCACAGCAAAGACTGCGGGTGCCAGACACAATGGGCAGGTGCTATGCTATGTATCAGGCCATGCGAATGCACAGTCCCAGAATAGGAACAGCAGGACGAGGATGCTCTGGGCTGGGCTCGGGAGTGAAGCACGGCTTCAGCTGCTTCGGATACACAGGAGGTGAGTAAGCATGAGGAACACTGGGGTTGGGCAGTAAGTATGTAATGACTGGCAGGAGTGGAAGAGAGAGAGAGAGAGGTCTGACTGCCGCCAAGACCTTGCAGAAGAACAGGAGCCCATGTGATTCAGAGGACCTGGAATTCCACCTGGGGCTGGGACGGCATTAGAACGTAATGCTGTAGAGAAGGAGGAGCCCTTCAGGATGTGCGGGCCACTGATGAAACAGTGCTTGTAGCAGGTGAATCTGCCAGTGATTTCCCTCGGGGGGCCCAGAGGCTCTTACTCAGAGGGCTGGTAAAATCAAATTGCTGGGCCCCACCTCCTGAATCTGGAAGTCAGGGACAGAACCAGAGTGTCAGCATTCCCTAGCAAGCTTCCAGTGTCCCCTAAAGCTGGGTCACACTTGGAGAAGTCCTATTGTGCTTGTTGGACCGGAGACAATTATGAACTAGTACCAGGGCAAGGGTTGTAGTCCAAAGAATGAAGCAAACGAACTGGCGTATGGGAGGAATGGGTGTGAGAGAAATATGAAAACAGAGGAATAAGAGTCCAAATCTTCGGACCCAAATAAGCAAGAATAAAAGGCTAAATTCCACTAAGAGCTATTTTTATTGCAGCGAATCGCTGGTCAAAAGGACTCCTTTTCCCTTGTCCTGTCGCTCCTGGTCATGTAAAATTAAGCAGCAAGGGCTGGCTAGTGAGCACTTAATGAAAGCAGAGGTGGGTGGGACTGCCGGAAGCATGCTCTAGGCACTGTGGGATAGATTGGGCAATTTGTGATTGGCATTGTCCTCCAAGCTAACCTGACCCACTTACACGCTTGTCCCAGGCTGAGCCCTATAGCATTGTTTCATATCGTAGACTCTACACCCAAACCAGTAATTCCCGTTCAGGACCAGAATGACAGCTGTTCTCACCATCACCCCACCCCCACCCCGGGGGCTGGGAACCATGAACCTTGACTCACTGAACCAGCGGCTCCCGAACTTTTGGGATGGGCAGCACCATCAGTTTCTCTCACACGTACCACCAGGGGATGCCATCCCAGCCCTATTGTGAAGCCTAAGACAGAAGAGGACTCCAGTCTAGGGTGGAAGTGTCACAGAACCCTTGCGGGGTACCCCACCGGAGACAGGAGCAAGCGCTCGCCCCCTTCCCTGGTTGGCAACAGGGCAGAGAAAGACAGCTCTGCACGCTCGCCCTTGCAGCCTCTCAGAACCCCGGGGCACACAGCTGGGCAGCTATCCCTGCCCTGGGAACATGCCTAGGAATCTGCTTTGAGATCAGATAGTCAGTTCTAGAACCAGTGACTGAACTGTAACCTCAGACAAACGGACAAAGTTCAAATCACAGGGAGAGGACAAAGACGTGAACCAGCATAAAAACACATCACTCGGGACCACGTACCACACAGTGTTTTTACGGAAAACCAAACCCCAAGTCCCTGCATCGTGCCCATTCTGTCAGCCAAGGACATTTCCAGAGTCTGCGAACGTCTTCCATTCCTAAGATCCTAGCGTGATAAATTACATCATTTGGAAGGAGTGGTACCCACACAGACTTAGCATGTTAGAGACCCTCCAGAAAGGATGCTACTCACGGAGGTGTCCCCTTGGTCTAACGTGTTAGAGGCCATCCAGAAGAGTGGCATTCCTGAAGCTGTCCCCTAAGTCTGTCATGTTAGAGATCACCCAGAAAGAGTGGTAGCCATGAAGACGCCCTCTTACTCAGGCATGTTAGGAGCGTCTGGGTTTGCTGAGTGAGGCATATTTTGCTGCTGAGGCCAGTACTGCTCTGTTAAAAAGTTATGGCTCTTTCTTCTAAAAGAATGAAATTTCATTAAAACAGCATTAAGCAAACGCCAACTATTTGCCAAGCATTACGGTAGGGAGCGGGGCATACAACAGTGTGCATTCTAAGAGCTGGTTCTGGGTTACCTGGAAAACAGTAAATCAACTGACTAGTTATGGAGAACGTTGGAAAAATGAGTCTCATAAAAGTAGTAAAGCACAGCCAGGCGCTGTGGTGCACGGCTGTGATCCCAGGACTTGGGGAGGCAGGGGCAGGCAGGCCTCTGTGAGCTCAAGGCCAGCCTAGTTATAAAGCAAGTCCAGGACAGCCAAAGCTACAAAAAGAAACCCTGTCTTGAAAAACAAACAAAATAATAATAATAATAATAAATAGGAAAGCAAGGAAGGGGAGTATGACTTCACAATAAGGAGCAGGAGAACCGTCAAATTAACTCTGATATTTAAAGACGACCTCAATAAGAAATACCTGAATAAACACAAGGAGATGTGGGAACAGGCCCAGTGACTACTGGGAAAAAGCGTTCTTACATGAGAAACAGCCATGGGGCCACAGACAGTGTGGCCCCAACACAGTACAACTGCAGACAGCAGGGGAGGCCTGCAGGACTTTATATGGTGGCACGGAGAGAGAAGCAATGAGATCTGATGACATTTGGATGAATCCCCTAGGATGCCTTACAGAGTAGAGGGACAAGGGTACACGCAGGGAAAGCAGTTGCTACAGTGGGCCGGCTGACAAAGGTGAAGGTGGGAGGAGCTTTTCCAATAATAGATAGGCCCGGAAAGTGGGCCCATTGGAAAGTTCTTGGATCAACTCAACTGGATGCCAAAAGCAATGGCTCATGCCTGTAATGCTAGCACTTGAGAGGCTGAGGTACAAGGATGGACGAAAGTTCAAGGTGAGCCCTGAGCTACAGGGTGAGCTCCTTACTCAAACAAACAAGCAAACCTACCTGGGTGTGATTTTTAGAAACCATAGACAGAGTAAGAAAAAAATAGACAAATTATATATATAAATTATATATATATAACATTATAATATATTGTTATATATATTATATAATTGTTATATATTATATAATATATATTTATATATATAACATTATAATATATATTGTTATATATGTTATATATATTGTTATATATAATAACAAATTATATATATATATAAATAGTGTAAAGACTTTTGGCATTGTTGGATGCCAAACATAAAATTAGTATGTATATGAAATAATTAAAGAAATGATGCAATTATCTAAGAACAAAGCAAGAAACACAAAAGAACATAATTTTAAAAGAATATAACTTTTTTATTTTTTAAAAGAACATAATTTCTATAAATAAAAAGGGTCGAAGAGGCAGTGGCTGAAAATATACAAAATCAAAACTATATGTGGCATGTAGGTGTAAAAGCATAATAATATCTCAAACATGATGACAAGGTTGGGTAGGGGAGGGATGTAGCTCAATGGGTAGAGTGTTTGCCTAGCACTTACAAAGCCCTGGGTTCATTTCCCACCTTTTCATGAACTGGGCCTGTTTACCACGGTGGCATATGCCTATAATCCCAGGAGGGAATCACTCAGGAGGGAATGACAGGAGGGACATTCTTATCTACACAATGAGTTCAAATCCGGCCTGGGCTACATGAGACCTAGTATAAAAACAATCAAAAACAAAAACTGTTCAGTGCTAAAGAAATGAGCTATGAAGCCATGGAAAGACACGGGAACCACGAAAATATATTGGTAAGTGAAAAGGCCACACTGGAAGTTGACATCAAGAGAAGTGCTGACTATTTAATACCCTGGAAAAGGTAAAGAAAATGGTGAGTGGTTGCCGGGGTGGGTGGAAAAGAAGCAAAACCCAGTAACTTTACTCCTTAAAAGTCCTGGGCTCCGCCTGTAGGCAGAGACCACTGTGATGTTTTGTTTTGTTTTTTATGTCACTGAAATTCTAAAAGCCTCAAACAAGAATTAACTGAAGACAGGGACAGGAGCATGCCTAGTGTATACACAGCCCCCCCACTTACACTACATACATAACACACCGCACACATATATATAGCGCCACAAATATATATATATATATTTTTGATATATATATATATATATATATCAAAAACACTATATACCACAAAATTGAATGGTAAAAATAATTAGCATCATTTCTATTCAAGATTGTAATGAGGATCTTAGTGCATGCATATTAAAAGAAAAAAAAAACAAAAAATACCTGGAAATTGAAGAAAATCCTTCTAATTCATTGTTATATGATTGCTCAGATATAAAATCCTAGACTATTTAACAGTTATGAGCAATAGAAGAATTTGGTAAGGCAGGCATGGTGGCACATGCTTTTAATTTCAGTACTTGGGAGGCAGAGACAGGCAGATCTGAGTTCGAGGCCATCCTGATCTGGTCTACAAAGTGAGTCTTTGTATACCCAGCGCTGTTACACAGAGAAACCCTGTCTCAAAAAAAAAAAAAAAAAAAAACAAACAGAGAAAAAAATTTAGCCAAGTATCTGGCTTTAAGTTCATTTCACTAAATGTATTTACAGTCCTGTGAAACTATCATCGAAAAGTGAGCAAATGTAGTATTTGTTTTTGTTTTTTGGGTTTTTTTTTTAAATTTTTATTACTAGTTACATTTTATTAACTCTGTATCCCAGCTGTATCCCACTCCCTCATTTCCTCCCAATCCCAACCTCCCTTCCTCATCTCCTCCCTGCTCCTTTCCAAGTCCACTGCTTGGGGAAGACCTCCTCCCCTTTCATCTGACCCTGTTTTATCAGGTATCTTCAGGCCTGGCTGCATTTGTTTTTTAAGATTAACTTATTTTTAGAAATGTAGAATTGGAAAGATACTCTTTATAATGGCAACAGAACTATAAAGTAGCCGAGAACAAAACAAACAAGATAGAAAACTGTCAAAGGCCAGCGTTGACACAAGAGGGTAAACTAACGTGGAATGTAGAGTCTACAACAGAGACCAGAGGCTGATAGCATCTGGCATTGGCCTCTGCTGATAGCTGCAGATGGTTAAAGAGGGAAAGGAGGAGAGGAAAGCCAGAGCTGGGGAGTAGGGGTCAGAACTGCTTGTAGCTGGGACAAACTCGGAACTCTTTTAACTCTTTAGAAGCCAATGATGGCACCTGGCTTAGGTTGCCACTTGTAGTGGCCTAGCAGGTCACTGATGATGGCCAGACAGTAAAGAAAAGAAGGAGGAAAAAAGCATACATACATATATACTTGGTAGATGAAGCAAGTTGTTATGTAAAGTTGAGATATATATACATATATGCAGACAAACAGACAGATATACACATGTATTGGGTAGATGAAGTTCCAGGTTTCCAGACCACTCTGGTGGTATCAAAGACTGAAAGCTGTGAGATTTACTTCTAGGTGACAATTTTGCTGAGAGGAATTTCCCTGGTTCCAACTGAAAGTGAATGTTAGGGTTATGGAGATGGACATTGTGGATGCCATCTGAGTGTTCCTGGCCTTTCTGTTTACCATGTTCTACCAGGTCACCAAACTCATAACTCATCTCTGTAAATGCTGCCTCTGCCCTCCCAGATGCTCAGCTTGTCCTTCTGAGCATCTGTGAGGGCTCTTCCCAAGAGCATCATCAGCTGCTTATACGACCATGCCCTTCTCATAAAACGTAAGGAGTTTACACTCCTTATCCACTTCAGTGAGTTCAGGGACCAACCACCTAGGAGGGGCCGCAAGAAAGCGCTAAGTGTCCATTTTTAAGCAATATATCGGTGTTCCGACTCACTCTCTGTGCTGTGGGTGTGTGTGGGGAGCTTTCTTAAATACTGATTGATATGGGAAGACCCAGGTCACCAGGTCACTATGTACAGTGCCACTGCTGGGTCCAGGATGCTATAAAAAAAGCAGGTGGAGCAAGCTAGGGGGAGCAAGCATTCCTCTATGATTTCTGCTTCCGTTCTCTAGCCTCTAGATTTCTGCCTGGCGTTCCTGCCCACACTTCCCTCAGTGATAGACTGTGACACGGAATAGCCAAATAAACCCTTTCCTCCTCAAATAATTTTGGCCAGTGTTTTATCACAGCAACAGAAAAGCTAACTAGAAACACACACACACACACACACACACACACACACACACACACACACACACTGAATAAAATGTGGCTTTTTTCGGAACAGTATGACTGACTACTTGAAAGTACTTGCTGGCAAGTTTTTATTTTATTTTGCTTTTTTTGAGACAAGGTTTCTCTGTGGAGACCTTGCTGTCCTGGAACTCACAGAGCTCCACCTGCCTCTGCTCCCCAAGTGCTGTAATTAAAGGCTGACCTCCACCTTGTGTGATCCTCCTGGCTGAGCCTGATGATAGCTGGGATTGGGGGAGGGGTGCCAACCATGCCTCTGTTGTGTGTTTATTTACCACTCATGTTTGTTTGTTTTTCAGTTATTGAGAGTCCATTTTGCTCCTCTCTGATATTAGTATGTTTATGTCAAATTTATTTTTGGACTGTCTTTTTTTTTTTTAACTAAAAGATGTTCTTTGAATTATAGCAATTAGTATTTAGAAGCATTTATGTGCTGAAAACATCTCTTTCAGGAAAGTATTGGCTATATTGGTAGCCCATGATCTTTTATATCATATTTCAATTTTTTCAGTGTCATGAAAAAAGCATATTTAGGTTTCAGTGCTTATAATTGCATTGACAATGCCGAATGTTTGGAGATGAGCAGCACTTTTTACTGCAAGTCTTTCTTTCCACAAACACCCCCCAGGCTGCACCCCCCCAGGGGAAGATGATCAAAGAGTTGGCCATTGAATCCATGTCAGAGTCAAGCCCTGGCTCCCCTAACTCCCATCTGGCTTTTCTGTGGGTTCTGGAAGGCCGAACTCAGGTCAACAGACTAGCATGGCAAGTGATTATACTCTGAGTCCTTACAAAATAAGTCATCAACTTATTTTGATGTGTGTGTTTGCAGGGGGTGATATGTGCTCACTGGTGCTGCTGCCTACAGTGGTTAGAGGTGAAACATCTTCCCAGACCTGAAGTTACAAGTTACAGGAGGCGGTGACATGGGTGCTGGGATTTGAACTCCGGTTCTCTGCAAGAGCACTACAAGGTCTTGGCCACTGAGACATTTCTCCAATGCAGCTTTTAAAAATAATAAAGTGCTGGCAAAAAAAAAAAAAAATTAAGAAAGCATGAAGGACTATTTCTAGCTGCTGGTAGACACCTGTCTAGAGGGCAATTCAACTCTGTACTGAAGATTTAAAAAAATCACTCCTGAATTTTAATTAAATCAACCTTGATTTTACTTCCAAAAACCTAGGCTGGAGAGATGGCTCAGCTGTTAAAAGCACCTGCTGTTCTTGCAGAGAACCCAGATTCACCCACATGTTGGCTCCCAACCATTTCCAGTTCTGGGGCGGCCAAAGTCCTTTTCTGACTTCCGCAGGCACCGGATACACATATGGTACACGAAACATACATGCAGGCAGCCATTCATATACTTTAAGCAAATACAAATTTAAAAGAAAAATCGTACTTCTAAAAACCTATAAATATAAGAGCAGGAATAAGGAAGACTTCAGTAATGATAAGTAACAAGACGTGTGCTGTCTGTGTGCAGATGTGTGTTCTCATGCGTGTAGAGGCCAGAGGGTGACAGAAGATACCTTCCTCCATGGTTTCCTGCCCTGATTTCTGAGACAGGGTCTTCACTGAACCTCAGGCTTACCATTTCAGCAAGACTCCATGGCCAGTGGGCTCCAGGGATCCTTCTCTGTCTTGGCCCCCAGCACTGGGGTTGGGTTACAGGTGCAGCCGCCACACAGGGCTTTGCATGTGGGTGTTGGGGTTTGGAATGTAGGTCCTCATGCTTGCATGGCAAGCTCTTTGCCAACATGTCAACTTCCCAGCCCCCTGTGGCAGTATTTTTAATAGATAATTGGACCAATTAAAGGAAAACTGAGATTCTTCAACTACTGATATAAAGATAAGTTAGGTCAAGACCATTAGGTTAAGCCAGGAATGAAACAACACAAGTAGATTTCAGTGTGGCAGTTACTGGAGTCACGTTTGGCGACTGAGCACTTGAAACAGGATCAGCACAATTAAGGCATCCATTTAAAACATCTATTTTAGACATGGTTTCTCTACATAGCTCTGGCTGTGTCTGGAACCCACCATGTAGACCAGGCTGGCCTTGAACTCACAGAGATACGCCTGTCTCTGCTTCTCTAGTGCAGGTACTAACAGCTAGCCTCACCATACCTGGCCTGAGGCTTCATCTTAGTTCTTCTAAATGTAAATACCACGCGGAGGATGGGCCTATTGGCCTGCTTCAGATTTAAACCAGTGATACCTTACCACCCACAGCAATTTCCTTGGGAGACAATAACTTTTTACAGATGAGCCTGAAACCGTGTACTCATAATTGGCTAAGCTTCTTCGCCCCTAAAGTAAAAAGCAGCCTGGCAGTACCCCCAAGTAGACATCAAAAATTAAGTCTAACGCATTTAAAAAATTGGGGTTGGGTGGGATGAGAGTTTTATTCTGTAGCCCAGATTGGCCTAAAATTTGGGGCAATCTTTCTGCCTCAGCATCCTAAACGCTGAGATTCCACCATGCCAAGCTATCTTCTTATCTTTTCCTCACTTTGAAGTTTCGGCAAAAGTGACCGGAACTTAATCTTTTTAATTGCATTGAGCATTGCAGTTATTCATCTGAATTCCAAAGATAGAAATATACTCTATTTTTTTAGGCTTTAGAAAAATGTATTTTTTTTTCTCTTCCATATCAAGAGTTTAATTTCCTCCACTAAAGCCTGGATTACCCTGAGAGCCAACTAGCATCTATTTCCTCTGTATCAGAAGGTTCAGCTGGTTTGATCTGGCCACAGAAGGTTCAGCTGGTCTGATTTGGCCACTCCTCAAACTCCAAAGGATCAAGAGCTCACAGACCATCTCAAGTCAGTACTCACCCTTCAGTGTCCAGGCTGCATTCAAGATACCTCTAGTCCTGGAATTCCCATCAGTACTTCCAAGAACTCATAAGCTTTCCCTCTCACCTCCCCCTACCCTGGGCTCAAGGCAAAACACACTTGAGATGCTCATCCTTCTTCACAGGTAACCAAGAACGAAGCCTCTATTAAACCGATTGCAACTTCAGATATCACCACTACTTGAAAACAAGTTCCTTGCACAGACAGGGAGGTTGAGCACTGGTAAGCTATTTCAGGATGGAGAGGCTTTGTAGCTTTATAGGTCTGAGCAGACAGGTCTAACACTGGTAATGTTCTATATTTCTGACAATGTTAAGAAGTTGTGGTACTTTTACACAATGGAATACTACTCAGCTATTGAAAACAAGAAAATCATGAAATTTGCAGGCAGATGGTGGGAACTAGAAAAGATCATCCTGAGTGAGGTATCCCAGAAGCAGAAAGACACACATGGTATATACTCACTCATAAATGGATATTAGACATATAATATAGGATGAACAAACTAAAATCTATAGTCCTACACAAGCTAAACAACAAGAATGACTCTAGAAAGATGCTCAATCCTCATTAAGAAGGATAAACATGATAGATATCAAAATCAGAAGACAGGGAACAGGACAGGAGCCTACGATAGGGGGTAGGCCTTTGATACCCTGCAGGGTATCAAAACAGAGTCTGAGACTCATAGCCAAACTTTGACAGAGTGCAGGAGATCTTATGAAAGAATAGGGAGATAGAAAGACCTGAAGGGGACAGGACCTCCAAAAGGAGACCAACAGAGCCATAAAAACTGAGCCCTGCAGGCCCTGAAGAGAATGACACCCTAACCAAGGACAATGCATGAAGAGGACCTAAAGCCTCGGCTCAGATGTAATTCACAGACTCAGTCTACAAGTGGGGTCTCTAGTAAGGGGAGCAGAGACTTTCTTCCTGGCATGAACTCAGTGGCAGGCTCTCTGATCACCTCCCCCTGGGGGATGCAGCCTTGCCATGCCGCAGAGGAAGACAATGCAACCAGTCCTGATGAGACCTGGAAGAGGACCTCCCCTGTCAGTGAACTAGGGGAGGGGCATAGGGGGAGAAGAGGGAGGGAGAGTGGGATTGGGAGAAGATGGAGGAGGCCACAGGCAGGATACAAATTGAAAAAACTGTAATAAATGATAATAAAAAAATTTTTTAAAGTAAAAAACTAAATTTTAAAAAAGCTTAAAAACACAAGAAGCTTCAAGTGACTCATCAAAGAGAAACATGGATTCTGAGTCTCTGAGAAGTCAAAAGTTCCAAAGCCCAAGCCAGTCCCAGTGTCTCTCTTCCTGCTACCTGCAGATCTGGATGTAGAACTCTCAGCTACTCTTCCAGCACCATAGCTGCCTGCATATGGCCATTCTCATAATGGATTAAACCTCTGAAACTGTAAGCAAGCCCCAATGAAATGCTTTCCTTTATAAGAGTTGGCATGGTTATGGTGTCTCCTCACAGCAATAGTCCACTAAGGCTCCCCTCTGAGTGAGGCCCACTGGTGAAGAGGGCAGGGAGCAGTTGTAAGACCAAATAGCACAGGAGTCTGTAGACCGTTCATATGGACATTGGTTTTAAGTCAAGAGAAAAGTTGTCATCACAGGGTCTTGAAACAAGGACTGACATGATCCTACTGTGTTTAAAGACAATCACAGCCTGGGAATAAACTAAGGGGTAAAAAGTAGACTTGGATAGACCAATTAGGAAGCTGTTGAACCAATTGAACACAGCTACAGGCAAGAGATGAGGTTGGCAGGATTGAGGCAGCAAGTGGCAGTCACGCAAACATTTCCTGATGAACTACATGAAAGAAAAGGGATTAAGGCTAACCGAAGATTTCAGAGCTGAGTTAAGTAGAAGTGCTGTGATTTGAATACGAAATGCTCCCCACAGGCTTACGTATTTGAACTAGGCAAGAGGTGCTACTCTGAGAAGTTATGGAACCTTTGGAATGGGGGCATAGAGGTGGGTCATGGGAAGGCAAACTTTGGAGGGTTACAGTCTAGCCTTGCTTCCTTCCAACCCAAGCTTGCTGAGTATTGATTCTGCAGGATAGGAGTCAGTAGTCCTGACAGCTCCCACTGCCCTACAACTGTCACATCCGGATGTCCACTTCCCCACGGTGGACTGTTCTCTCTGAACTGTGAGCCAAAACAATCCTCTGTCAGGCACTTGGTCACAGAAATGAAAAAAAACAAGTGATATTGTCATCAGCTGTGATTCTTTTTTGTTTGTTTTGTTTTTTAAGTATTTTTGCTATGTAGCCCAGGCTAGAACTCTCAACCTGGCTGTCTCTAGCCATTCTGGACCTACAGGTGCTACTGTGAGGTGTCAATGAGATATTTTCCAATGAGATATTTTAGAATTTGTCGCATGATTAGCATTTTAAGAGGTTATAAGTGAAGTTGTTTCAAAACAACCTTTAAAAATTAGCAGTATTTATAGAGTTTATAAAAGGAAATTCTCAAACTTCCAAGTGGGTTTATAGAACTGCCAGTTTAAGCTTACTAGTTATTTGTTACATTAATGTAAAAGTTCAAACACTGACACTAATAAACATGATTTAAAATGGGTGAATTGAGAAATAAAACAAGCCACAGAACTAGAGAAACCTGAGAAAGACATGTTGGATAAAGGATTGTTACTCCAAATATACACAGCTCATAAACCTTAAACCCCTGAACAGATGTTACCAAAGACTGTGGGCACACAGCAAGTGGGCACATGGAAACAAAGATGCGCAGCAGCACAGCACTAGGGAGGGCCGATTAAAGGAAGGTGACACTATGTACTCAATACAATGACCAGACCCCAAAGCCAGACATCAAACTCTGGTGAGGGCAGAGCCACACAAATGCTTGTCTTGTCTAGAGTTAGGGAAGAACACGGAGCATAGCAGGTACGTACAAACCTAAATACTCTCAAACATAGAATTTACCTATGAAAAGCAGATGAAAACTGACATCATACAAAACCCTGCACAGAAATGTTTATAGCAGCTCCATTCACAACTGCCAAGACTTAGAAGCAACCATGACGGCTTTCGGCAGGGGAATGAATGGCCCAGGGCACAGCCAAAGGACAATTAGTCAGTGTGGGGGAAAAAGCATGGAGGAAAAAAGTCCACCTGAGAGGCTGTTACTGTTGGATCTCACTCTTACTATGTCTGGAAAAAGAACAGGACATAGAAGAGCAGGGTTTTCCCAGAGTTAGGGCAAGGACATTCCGTAGGATTAATACCTGCAGTACACACATCAAAGCCCACAGAATGTACCTATCATATACTACGGATTTTTAGTGTAAACTCATATATGTAACAAAAGGTATCGCTGTGCTGTGGGATTTTGATGATGGTAATGACAAAAGTGATGGCAGATGCCTGTCGGAGAAAGAAAAGGACACATAGGAGTTCTGTATTTTCTGCTTAATTTTGGTGTGGAGATAAAACTGCTCTGAAAAAAGGAAGTTTATTTCTTAAAATATATTACTATTTTAGAAACAAATACTGTGTTGTTGCAAGGTGAAGTTATCTATATTTGGAAATATTTGAGAAAAGTATTTTAAATTCTGGTTTGGGAATATTTGCATATATACTTTGTGATTCTTGAAAGGTTCTGGTTTTGATCCCTAGCATAAGGTGGGAGGGAAGGAGAGGGGAAGAGAAAGAGAGGAGAGAGGAAGAAATACAGGATCACACAGTGAAACCGAATTTACAACAATCCTTTACCAAACAGTACTCAGTTGTGGAATGCCTTAACTATACAACTTAGACCACAAACTCCAGCACAGTACTCTGAACAGCAAGCCCTATTTGTGCGAAGAAGAGTCAAAGGCCACAAGCAGACCAGATATTATACAGATGGTATCAGGGCCATGGGTAATTATGAAATTTGTGGGGCTGGGGAGGTTGTTTGTGTAGCCTTGGCTGTCTTAGAACTGGCTCTAAACCAGGCTGACATCGAACTCAGAGATCCACCTGCCTCTGCCTCCAAGTACTGGAATTAAAAGCATGTGCCACCATAGCCCACCCTATTTACAATCCTAAACCCTTTGGAAATTTGTTATACTTTATTTACTAAGGTCTATTCTTAATCCAATTGTTCTAAGAATTTTGCTACCATGGCCATAATACATTTGATTGAAGAAAATTGTACACCTCTAGAACGTTGGTGTCTCTCATTCTATAAAGCTTTATTTACATAGATCTTCAGAGAAAACATCCTCTTTATTTACAGGTCTTCCACATTTCAGCTGTCCACCCACTGCTTCAAGTGTGAAATGTTACCAGACAGATTACATTTACAGAAAAGCATAAAACAAAAGGGCAACTCTATAATTTAATATGTACAGTGCCATTAGTGGTTAAGTTTACAGTTTTCTTTCAAGGATAATCTCCTGAGGTTTGTTTCTGAGAACACCCAGGCAAGGTTGTTTCCTAAGGTAGATTTCCAGAGACTCAAGCATAGAGCAGGTGAGTTAATTTAGTGTTTTTGGTTGTGAGTAGCTGTGCATCACTTTCTTTCTCTCTTCTTGTCAAAAGTCTTGGATGATGAAGAATCTTGACTTTCACCACAATTATAACGCTCATATAAAGTCTGAAATTGAAAACACAAATCCGTTTTTAAACATTTCGTTCAATGTATTATTAGATTAGTAAAGATAATGATGTACTCCAAACATATATCAAAAACTAGCACATAGGCAGACCTTTAAGACCACTGCATGCCTGCTTACTTTTCCTTAAAGTAGCTTAGTAAAATACTCTTATATATCAAATATTCACAAGGAAACAATTTATAATCTCAGAAGCTATTTACAGTAATGAACAGAACATTAAAATTACTATGTAAATATGTCTAATTAGGTTCTTGTTCCTCAGTGTACCTTTGAAGTGCTGGTCAACAAGATTCCTAGCTGATAGATGCTTCAGACCTTTACAGAATGTACATACTATATGCATATATGTATAGGCATCTTGCTGAACATTTTAATTCATACTTGTAATAGCTAATACAATGTAAATATAATTCTTTTGCTGCATTTTAATGGAATAACAAGTAAACGTAACTTATTTTTCAGAATGTTTTTTATTTGCACCTGATTGACTACAGCTATGGAACTGATAAACTCAGGATGCAACTGAAGCTGAAAGCTGTGTATTAAAAAAAGACTAAATGTAAGTCAACATCTAACTTATGAAGGTGACAAATAATTCTGCCATCAGGCAACATGAAATCCCAGTGATAGCATGATTAATTCACTTTAATTTTATTCAAGAGAACATTTTGAATATATTACCTAGAAAACATGGAAACACGAAAAAGCAATGACTATAAAGGCATTCTGTCCAACTTAAAATACCCCAAAGTTACTAGTTCAGTCATCAGCATCTGAGAAAAAAAAAAAAATCTAAGAGCCTATGAATATATGTACTAGAGAGAATATATCACAAAGTCATTCCAAGATGGCTCCACACCAGCAATATAGGTTGATCTGAGCCGCATCCAGAGAAAAGTGTTGTCAGTCATACTTTAATAATAATATAACCAAAATATCAAATTTGTAGTTGCGTGGTAGCTAACTCAGTTGATAAGCAATCATAGGTATTAGAAATTATGAAAGTATTTGGTGACAATGAGATCCAAACATCACTGTGGATCTGAGTGTGGTATCATACACTTTTAGTTCCAACACTTGAGGACAGAGGCAGGTGGATCTCTTTGTGACTTCAAGGCAAGCCTGATCTGCATTCTAAGTTCCATGCTAGCTAGGCTGCACAGTGAAATAATGTCTCAAAACAAAACAAGCCTCATGTCATGGTGACAGTGGAAATAGAAAGTACCAGGAAGCTGGCCAGTGTGGACTGTGCTTTGGGGAATGTACCAGTTGCTACAGAAGATATGGCATGTGACAAGTATCACTTCCCTAAGGCTGTATTAAAAATTGACTAGAAGGAATGATTTTTAAAGCTGTACAAAGAATGCTGTTGAGATAAGACTAAAATATAAATTTATTTATTGCAGGTGAAACCCCAGGAATAGCGACACCAATCAAAAAGGTCCACACTTTAAACAACACTTGGTAGGTGACTCAGCCCAGAACTGTATCTGACCACAGATGTGAGCACTAGGCCAACTTTCCTTCTGGTTGTGTTTCCTTAAGTGCTTAACTCACTGCACTACATTAAAACAGCTAACATGAATGCAGATGCACTTACTTTTGCAGCTTTCAAAATTGAGTTAGGAGAATTCAGACCAACAAGTTGACCCAGAACATATTTCATCTCATCGGTGGTTTCCCTAGCCATCTGGTTGCCTATAAAAAAAATAATCAACAAAATGCTGGTATTAATAGGAATAACATAAATTAATTTGTATACATTATATACAAGTATACATTCTGGCCAGGTACATGCCTACAATTCCAGTCCTATTGCTAAGTTTGAGGTAAAACTCTGTCTCAAAAAAACCAAAATAAACAAACTAAAAAACACATTCTGGAGGCTGGGGAAAGGGATCATGAATTCAATCAAGGCCAGCCTAGGCTATAACAATAAGATTCTGCTCATTCAAAAAGAACAACAACAAAAAAATATATTCTACTTAATAAACTGTAAGCTAACTAGCATTATTGTAATTTATCACCATCCTCTATCCAGGACAGTTAAGATTAAATAATGAAGTTTAAAGAAAGACAATGTTATTAACTTTATTAATTAGCAAACATGCTATAAGAGAGTGGCCAATTTAGATTCTGGTTTTCTACAGTTAACACACTATTTGTTTATGCTGGTAACCTAGGAAACAGTGACCTTTACATAAGGAGTACCTGGGTGGGAGATTTGAACATACGGATGTGCGAGGAGCTCAGGGATGGATATCCTCTCTTTAGGGTTCCTTACTAAGCAGCACTGAAAATAAACAAAGCAAGTTTTCATACGTTATGCTGACAAAGCGGCTTTCCAATGACATGATACTGCAGAGGCTGCTCTAGACATCCTGCCAGACAATGGTAACAGGTTTTCTCAGAGTCACCTTTTAGAAAATCCCAGTATCCATTAAATTAAAAACACCTTTTACAATTAGCATGCTTTAAAAAATAACCTCAGTTAGCAACTGCTTTCAGTAAACCAGCTTCATTCAGGATAGGTGAGTAATTCCAATCACCTCAACTACTTCTTTTAAACAAACGTGAAACTAGGAGACATTCTCTTTCTATATTCACATACTAATAGTGTTACCTTTAGCACGTCTTGAAGATCTTTCTCTGAAATCTCAGGAAATTCAATTTCATAACTAGGGTCAATTATGGCTTGCAGTTTAGAGATCTGATTAATGATATGCTGAAATGGTGTTTTTCCATAAGTCATATAGTACAAAATGCACCCCAAGGACCAAACATCACTTCTGGGGCTTATCTAAATGGGAGAAGAGGGAAAGTTGCTTTATTTTAATTTAAAAGGTAACATAAAATATTATGTCTGTAATCCTAATTATACAATAATAATTAAAACCTCAATGAATATTAAAGTACAAGATATGCTTACATGACAAAACATTGTTTCCTACTTTTCATTACATTTGATCATTTAATAGAGAAGAACTTTAAAGGCTTGAAAAACTCAAAATTATTTTATAGGGAATAACGTATTAAATTATTGGCACCTTGTGATAACATAATACCACAATACTAAAAAACAAACACACAGAAAAAACAAAAACCCCATAAATTTGTATATACTTTTTTGTCCCAGAATGATGAGATTGTAATACACTGAAACTAAATCTATGTCCATATTTTGAAAGGTCATTTAAACTGTGTAACTGTAATCTCTACAGCATGAACCACAGAACCAGACTGGATAAAAAGTCAGGGTGAATACCACTCGGCCAGCACACACCACACCCTAAGTCTAATCCCTAACAGTAAAAATAAAGTACAGTGCTAATGGATATTAAATGGGTTTGAGAATGGATAATCACAGAGTAGAGTTTATTTTTCTTTGTAGGCTTGTTTGTTTGTTTTCTGTGTATGTACGTGGATCTGAGATCTGGGAACTGAGCCCAACTCCTGTGTAATAGCAGCAAATACTTTTAGCTGCTGAGCCACCTCTTTAGCCCAGAAGATTTTCTGAGTAAGTGCGAATAAGTATCATTCATTTTCCCCAAGCCCAAGACTATTAAATGCTCACTGAGTTAAAATCACAGTAGGAATAATCGCAGCAATAGGAAAATAGAAAATGAAAAACGAACAAAAACATATTTTCTATAAAGAATAAATCGAAACCAAATGATATAGAAAGTTGGTGAAGGCTGGGAAAGAAAAAGAAATGGAAGTACAAAAACCTGACCTTGGGTCTAGAGAGATGACTCAGTGGTTAAGCGCACTCACTCACTGCTCTTCCAGAGGACCTGAGTTCAGTTCCTAGCACCCACATGGCAGCTCACAACTATCTGTAATTCCAGTTCCTGGGTATCCATCAACCTTACTCAGATATATGCAGGCAAAGCACCATTAAAACAAAAACAAAAACCATGACCTTAAGGGGAGGGGAGAAATGAAAGTAGAAACTACAATTTAATATTAGGAAAAAAGAACAACAACAAAAACTTAATCCTGATAAACAGTGTTACCAACTAAGAAAAAGAATGAACTTAAAACAACAAAAACCAAAACCGTAACTTGTGCAGGCATGTGCCACATGTGTATGGTTGTCCACAGAAGCCAGAAGAGGGCATAGGATTCCCTGTCACTGGAGTTACATGCAGATATGAGCTAACCAAAAGGGATGCTGGGATCTGAACTTGGGGCCTCTGCAATACCACAACTTGTTCATGAGCAATAAGCCAACTCTCTAGCCACAAAGATGATTTTCTTTTTAAAATGTTATTCTATCTTTGAAAACTGAGCCAGGTAGGTGTGGTGGCACACATCTGAAATTCCAGCATTTGGAAAGCTAAGGTAGGAGATTTCAGAGTTCACACCTAGCCTGGATAATATAATGAGACTATATCTCAAAAAATGAGAAGCAGGAAAGAAGAGGGAGCCATTGCGTATTAAATCAGTGAGTTGACAATTAAAAAATTTATAACCTCTAGGTATAATTCAAAACCTTAAAGTAAAAAAAGACAATGTTAAACTGAAATTACAAAACTTAGAAATTAATAGGCATTAAAATATTATAATGAAGCCTGTAAATAATAATCAAAGTAAGACTCAGTAAACATTTTATCTTTTAAAAAGGATGGTTGTGTTACAGAACCCAGGTATTACTGAACTCTTGATCCTCTAGCGTTAGCTTTCCAATGGAAGATCACAGGCAAGCACCACCACGTTCAGCTAGATTAGTAGTTTTAATCCAAATAAAAACACTAAAATCAATGTTTTAACTTAAGACAAAGGGGGCGGGGAGAAATAACCAGGACACACAGGAGAGACAGCTCAAGTGGCAAACACAAGATCCTTAAAGTTCCCCAAACTACTGCCACCACCCAAAAAAAAAAAAAAAAAGTGAAAATATTTAGCTGGGCACTGTCAGTGTTAACTCAGGCAGAAGAATTGACACAAGTGCAAGGCCAGCCAAGGCTTCAAAGTCAGACCCGATCTCTAAGAAAAACAACAAAACAAAACAAAACCCTGAGTAAATACAGAAACAAAAAACCCTAACAAAGACAAAAACACAACTGGAAAGTGAAGAAAAATAGGATTTGTGAGTGAAATAAAGATCTAGTGGTTTTAACTTCAACAAAACTATGAGAAGCCTGAAGAAGACGTAATAAAAAAGCAGCAAATACAAATCAGAGGAGAAAATAGAAGGCAAACAATTATGAAATCAGCTTTGTAAGATAAACTATTCGGCAGGTTTTCTGCACGTTGGGCTGGGGAGATAGTATGTGCCATACAAGTGTGAAGACCTGACTGAACCCTCAGAACCTACACAAAAGCAGGCATGGCAACCCAGGAAAAGGCAGGAGTTGGAGAGGTCAGAAGAAACTCCAAAGCGTGGGGGTCAGCTAGCCTGGCATACACTTCGGAAAACAACAACAAAAGACTATTTTGAACAAGACAGGTACTGAGAATAGATACTCAAAGTTGTTCTGTGCCCTCTATATATGCGCTATGGCACAAATGTGCCCACGCTCAGAACATAAATGTGCAAACACACCACATACATGCAGACAGACATACATGAGCACTTTATGTAAGTTATTTGAAAAACTACCTAGAACCCATAGTTTTCTAGAGAAGAAAAGCAAATTTATGCAGCAGTGAGCTGGATGCTGAACTGAGAATTTTTCTCTGCTACTCCTTGTTTTCTTGTAAATACACACCATTGAACAAACCCAACTCAGAGGGGAAAGCACTGTTGAAGAAGCAGGGTTATGGCATGAAGGTTGCTGGGACCCAAGCGTGTTTGTGCTTGTGAACACTGTGGCAATGAAAGAAAGATTAGCCCCGGAGCTTGATATATCCCAACAGAGAAAATGGGCCCGTGATAAGGGAATTAAGGAGGCAAAAAGTACACTTTGAGAAAGAAATAACAACCATAGACACATTAAAAATGAAAAAACAAAAACAACAAAAACTGAAAGCGAATCCATAACCATTGGCAGGAGTTCCCTGGTGCCAGGTGAGTAAGCTGTTTCCAATACCTTGGTCTTGATTTTCCCATTCTCTCTTGAAGAAGACATATCTCTGATAGCTTCTGGAGCCATGTAGTTAACTGTACCGACCTGTTTGCCAATCACAGAAAACAAAGAAATCAATGGAAACATCTTTCTAGATTTGTACATACATAAATGTCAGATTCTTGGAACATGCATAACTAGTGATTTTAGTGAGACTTGAAAAATTAAAATAACTGCCAACAATATAAAAATACATATAAGATCACATCAGAGCTCCAACAAAAAAGGTTGGGATGACAATGAACTGGCTCCTGAAAGGCTATGCTTTGCCTACAACTATGTGGTGTCTGCTTTTGTAACTGTCTAGGCTAATTCTGAACTCTGAAGGATTTGACTACCATTCACTTCCATGTTTGAATAAATTCAACATTTTCCTCTTCAGTAAAACAACCAACAGATTGATATATAAATAAAAGGAACCAGCTAGCCTCATCTCCCAATATTCTTTGGCCCCTGTGTGCAGACTGAGATGGGCTGGAAAGCTAAGTCATGCAAGAGTTTCTAAAGTCGGGTGGTGGAAATGGTACAGCACAATCCTTTAGTTCTAAGATAACAAAAATGCCTGGTGCTAGGACCTTGCAACATGTAACTTCAGGCTTATCTACAAACAATGTTCACCTGTACTTTTGATACAAAAAATAATGACTGTCAGGTAGAATTACTTTGACTGTTGTCCACTGATTATTCCTAACAAAGTCTGATTTTGCTTCAAGAATTGACAGACTTACACCAGAAATCTTCATTCATGGATACAGCATGTGAGGTCCAGCTCTTTTTTCATGTAACTATTTTAGTTTTTTGTGAAACAGTATCATTACACTTGCTAATGCAGTTCTTGTTACAAAAACATAGCTGGGGGCTGGAGAAATGAGCTTTTGTACAAGACAATGTGACTTTGGTTCCCAGAACGCACAGAGGAAGGAGAGAGCTGGATTCCAAAGCTATCTTCTTGTCTCTACAATGGCATGCTTGCACTTGAACAAACACACACAATAAGTAAACTGTTTCTTTTTTAATGTAGCTGACTACAATGCGTCAGTATTTCCAATAAGGCACTCTTAAAATTTTGCCCCAAATTTCAGCAGTAAGAATAAAAAAAAAAAAAAAAAAAAAAAAAAGACAATGGAGAACATGCAGCTACAGTTCCTCTTTGCTTTGCCCTCAGCTAGGTGAAAATCATTCAAAATTGATAGATATAGTTGTCTGATCTTGAACTGCTTTTCTCAATCAAATTGACCATGGCCTTGAATCTTTTATAATCATAGTTTCTGTTCTTTTAAAAAGAGTTCAAATTTTTTGAAGAAATGGCTGGTAAAAAAAAATGTAACATTAGCAAAATACTTAACAGACAAAAAGGAAATAAATTCTGTAGTAACCGACCATCATTAAAATTTCTAGCTGAGCCAGGCGTGGTGGCACACACCTGTAATCCCAGCACTGGGGGAAGCAGAGTCAGGTGAATCTCTGTGAGTTCAAGGCCAGCCTGGTCTACAAAGAGAGTCCAGGACAACTAAGGCTATACAGAGAAACCCTGACTTGAAAAACAAAAACAAACAAAAAATTCTACCTGAAGCTACTAGGTGTTAGGGCTCACACCTGTAATTCCACCCCTGGGAAACATAAGCAGCAGGATCAGGAATTGAAAGCCACTTATCAGAACAAAGTTAAGGCCATTCTAGGTTATGTGAAGCCCTGGTGTAAAACACCAAAATACAACCAAGACAGCAAAAAAAAGAGTCCTACCTGAGAATCTTTAACAATACTTGTTGTATCTGGCTGCATTTGGTTTGCAATCCCAAAATCAATTAGCTTTAGCATTCCATCAACTATTACAAAGTTAGCAGGCTTCAGATCACTATGAACAATGCCTGCAAAATAAAATCCATTATGTTAAATGAAGTAAACCATTCGATGGACAGAAAAACATTTCACAATCTCTGGGTCAAGCTAATCCTTTCAATTAGTCAACACATTAATAATCATTTATTACACACTCTACACCTTCTTAGCAAACACTGTGTGCCAGGCACCACTCTACAGCAATACCGAAGAAATAGTAGTATCATCGTTGGCATTTTAAGGGTGAGGACACTCATGCAATTTGAATTTAAGTAAAGTGTTCAGGATTACAGGGCCTACCTAGCCTGTAGGTGTGTGTTGCACACTGCTTGCCACGCACTGACTGGGAGTGTACCACAAAACAAGGTCAGGCAGTAAAAATCGAAGGGTCTCCTGCAACACCCAAGGTCCCTAACCTCTGACTAGTTGGTTATTGTTTGTAAAAGGAGAAGCAGAGGAAATGCATTAAACTGAACATGCTTGTTTTAAATATAGGGTAAAGGCAAAGAAAAGCCCTGAAAAGAACATGAACCAGGGGCTGATAGTAAGACACAAAACCAAGAACGAACCATCTTTCACACAAGGCACAAAAGAGAAAATCTTTTGGAGACTTGAAGCACTGACCATCGCCCTATTTTTGGGATGCCCAAATCCTCAAGTCTAGGCCCTACTTCAATCCAAGTTAATATTGAGTTACTATTGAGGAGGATAAGGTTATATTATATATGTAAGGATTTACATTTGTGTTCTGTATCTTATGCATAGCCAGTCTTAAAAAATGGCTTTGTGCCTTCACCTCTAAATGAACTTCCAGTTAATTATCAAAGGTAGGAACTGATAAAATATGGTTTTTTTCTAAGATGACACAACTAGCAATTGTTTTAACTTTACATAGATGGAGAGAGTTTAAAATACCATGCTGATGGATTGTGTGTACTGCCTCCAACATGTTTTTCCAGTAGCTCTTGCGTTCCCATGGGTTGATGGATTTTTTCTTTTTAAGCCAACTATTCAGGTCAATGTTTCCACATTCCATTACCATGTAGATGTACTGTTCTGTGATTTCACTGAAATTAAAAACACACAGAAGCAACAAAACAATAAATGCCGACAGTATATCAATAAAGACTTACTATTTGCTTAAAAATTATGGCAAAATCAAAGTTTTATTTTAAAAATAAAAACAAATTCATACTAATCATAAAGCCGAATGATCTTATCACAGTGCTGCTGCAGTTTATTCAAATACGCTATCTCATTGCGGTAGCTGTCAATAGTTTGGCTATCTGCGTCTTCTAGGTTCACGTATTTGATGGCATATATATGTCTCTTCTCATTCAATACCTGAAACACCTGCATAGGAAGCAGAGAGACAAGCTTAGGACACGCCTTCCTTCTGTAAACCATTACAGCGCTTTTCAATTTAACTCTAATGGTCTTAGGCTGAGAAAAGTCTGAAAGAAATACCAACATGAATAACTGGAAGTTTCTGGGCTTATTTTAAGTGTAGAAATAAAAATAAATAAATAAATAAATAAATAAATAAATAAATAAATAAATAAATAAATAAATAAAAGTGATGATGAGATAGGAAGTGCCCATTCCCAGCCCTTATGACAATGGACATTCAAATAACTCAAAGGTGCAAGCCCCTAGTTTTCTACATGAACATCTAAGAAAAGCAACTTAGATTTGCTATGTTTACAAAACTCTTAGGATGCCTTATCCAGGGGAATAACTTTGAGAAAAAGACATTCAGAAATGATAAGGATGAGGACTGCTGTAATAGACACTTCCCCCCCCTTTTTCGTTGTGCCTAACATCAACAAGTTCGTTTGTTTGATAAAGAATATTTTTAAAATTACAGTAATTGTAAGCCATCGTTATTATATTCACTTGTGGAAAGTAGGGTAAGTCACATCTTAGTTAGGTTGGCAGGAGCAGCAACATTCTTATGAGATAATGTTCTGAAAGAGGCCAGCACACACAGCACAGCAGTGGCGCCTTGTAACTTTAGTAATTCAAATCCAGAACACGGTGCCTATAGTATGCATTCACTTGCACCCTCTGACACTAAAAAGTGTGTCATTTAACTGTGACTACCCCATATATGAGTGAGTCCAAATGTGTGTAGGGCTCGAGGGCTAAGACTGCATGCATATATAAGGCCCATCAGGTCTTAAGAAGAGCTCACTTTTTCAACATCAGTTTCTCTAAGAGGAATGTACAAAGTGTTTCATTATACCATCTCATCCATACCCTCTTCCCCTTTCACTTCCTTCCCCTGGCCCTTCTTTCCTGTCACTCCTATTTAATTACTCTCTTAACCCCACTTCCTTCCTTATGCTTATAGCTGAAAATTTGATAAAGGGGACATGAAAAGTAAAATATTTATTGGAAGACCTGCTACATGTGGTAATATACACTCTTTTTTTTTTTGGCTTATGGTTTTGATGTTGGGGATTAAACCCAGGGCCTTGCACCAGAGCCATACCATCAGCCTGCATATCTTAGGTATGTGGTCCAAGGAGATCTTCCCGCCTCAGTCTACCCAAGGCTGAAATTATAGATGAGTGCCACATGTGATGCTTTCCTTATTTGCAGTTAGTTAATAAAATAGCTTCAAGCAAGTCTAGTTATTATTAGCTGCCTTAGAGAACTATAAGTAAAGCTTTAAATGAACACAATAGCCCTGTTTTGTGTATCAGCATAACACAGAATAGCCTTACAGCCCAGTAGAAACATTCAGCAAACGAATGAAATCTCTATCCAGTTCTAGTTACCAGAGCTAACATCACTGAGCTGTGTACATTGCCATCTTGATGTTAGGTACAGGGTGAAACACACACAACAAACAACCTTCACAAATATGGTTAACAGTGAAGCTACAGATAGGCATGGCTGCACACACTTAAAGCTTAGGAGCCAGAAACAGGATAATCTCTGAGTTTGAGGCTAGCCTTCAAAAAAAAGGAAAGAGAGAGAGAGAGAGAGAAAGAAAGAAAGAAAGAAAGAAAGAAAGAAAGAAAGAAAGAAAGAAAGAAAGAAGAAAGAAAAAGGAAACTACAGTAAAGAGAAGAGAATGGAGAACATTGGTGATTGGAAGGTAGGATCTGCAGTTTTAGAAGACACTCGAGAAAAGACATGAAGACAAAGATGGTATGGTGGTACACACCTGTAATCCCAGCATTTGGGAGGCTGAGGCGAAACTGCTGCAAATTCAAGTCTAGCTGGATTATATAAAGCAAGACACTCTGCAAAGGAAGGATGGAAGGAGGGAAGAGGAAGAAACAATATAGACTAGAACAGAACGACAAAGACTGAGTGATTGAGTTTATTATCTACTGTAATAAACCAACTAAAAAGATAAGAGCTGCTTCAGACAAAGTGACAACATTAAAAAAAAAAAAATTGAAGCTACTGAAAAGGTAAGTAGAAGAGCAAGGCTTGTTGACCATCTAAATGTGTACATGAGAATAAGAGCAGTCAGTAGGTTTTAGACAATAACTATAAGAATGAATATTTACTGCAACTGGAAAGACTAGAGAGTGAATGTTTACACATTCTGTCCTAAACACCTGGTAACCAAGAAGAGATGCTGAGCAGTCAAGTTTGTAAAGTTAGTCTGGAATTGAGAGTGCTGAACTAGAAATACAAGTTTGGCAACTGTAAGCACAAATACAGCATTTACAACTTCAACACTGGATGAAAACACCAAAGGAAGGTTTGAGTTTAGACAGAGAAGAAAAGAGGTCAAAGCCTGAGTCCTGAGGTAGTATACCTGAAGTTCAGGGACATGAGGAAGACTGAGAAAGATTGGTCAGTGTGAGAGAATAAGAAAGTGTTTGCAGGTGTCTGAGTGTGGTCATCAATGGCAAGAACCACAATAAAATTAAACCCAACTGTGTACTAAGAAACCTAAAAACCAGAGCATAGAACCAGATTTAACAAAAATATAGAAGCCTGAATGATTCTGAGGGTAGCTGTGTTGGTTAGTGACAAAGGCAAAAGTGACCCTGGTGAGGTGAGAACCAAGGTTTGTAGAGAGTACTCACAATGTTTTCCCTGTCTTGGTTAGTGACAAAGGCAGGAGGGACTGCTTGGGGTGAGAACCATGGTGTATAGATAGTACATGACATCCTCCTCCTTAGTCAGGGAATAAGAACTGACGTCAGTGCTCCAAGCAGTCCCAGAAAAAACCAAATAACTGACACTGAAACAATTCAGAGCCCCACTTTTAAAACGAATTAATGACCAGATGAAAAGACTCAAACAAACACGTGCACAACTAAGGAAATCAATCCAATATTCTGACAAGACAGTCTCCAAAGTGAAGAAAACAATAAATTGGAGGACAAAGTGAAGAACATGGAAGAAAAAAATTGACATGAAAATTAACACGGAAAAGAAACCAAATAAATACTGGGAACAAATGTTCAATCAAATAAAAACTACACCAAAAAGTATCATTACTAAACAAGATTTGGAAGACAAAGTTGAGACCATAATACACTCAGACATACATAAGACAAGACATTACTGTACACAGGCAATACTCCAAAAAGTCCATGATACATTCAAGAAGCTAAACCTGAGAATTCAGAGAGTAGAAAAAAAAAAAATATCTGTGATAAATTGGAAAATAGACAAATGAAATTATAGCAGAAAATGTCCCAAAGACATTTCTTGGAGAAAGAAGTAGATATCCAAATAGAAGAGGCATGGAGAATGCCACACGACATCACGGTCAAGGTTTCAGAACACAAAACAAAGAAATAGAATGAAAAGCAGCACAGAAAAAACGTTGCTCACCCAGAAAGGTCACAGAATAATGTGTCCTCTGCAATTCTGAAAGCAAAGAAAAGCTTAAAATGATGTATTTCAAATCCAGAAGCAACTGAGAACCAAGAATGCCATCCCCTGCAAAGTTATTCTTCAAAACTGACAGAGAAAGGATATTTTAAGACAAACATAAATTAAAGCAACTCATACAAACCAAGCCAGCACTCCAGAAATTTTTTTTAAAAAAGAACTATTATATAAGAAAGAAGAAAAAAAGCTTCTGTGGTGGTTTCAGTGAGTACTGTCTCCTGTAGCCTCAGACACTTAAGACAGTCACAGTTTGGAAAGGTTTAGGGGATTCGGCCTCGCTGGAGGAATTCTGTCACTGGGACAGGCTTTGAGAGCTGAAGGCCTCGCCCTACTGCCAGCATGCACTCTGTGCTTTGTGTTTGTGGTTCCAAATGTGAGCTCTCTGCTTCCTATTCCTGCCACCATGTTTATCACTTGTTAGGTTTATGCTCTGCTTGTGGACTGTCTCCCTCCTGAACAGTAAGCCAAAATAAACTCTCTCTCAAGTTTGCCTTATTGGGTTTTTGTTTGTTTGTTTTGGGTTTTTTGAGATAAGGTTTCTTTGTGTAACAGCCCTGGCTGGTCCTAGACTCTGTAGATCAAAGATCTCAAACTTAACAGAGATCCATCTGCCTCTGCCTCCCATGCGCACCACAACACCAGGCAGATTAGAGGGTTTTATCACAACAGAAAAAAAAAAAAAAAAAAAAAAAAACCAAAAAACTAATACAGCTTCCTCCAAGGGAACACATGAAAACACATATTCCACAAAAGCAACACTGACAAAGAAGCAGCCAGGAAAAGAATCACCTTTGTGCAATATAAAAAACTAGCAAACTCCCAAAATTAGAAGAAAAAAAAATTCTGTTGACCAGAACAACACCTAATTCTTAAGAAACAGCAAGCTTCTTTCAATAATAATCTTAGTGTAAATAGCCTCAACTCATTAACGAGCAAGCAGGTTGACTGATTAGAAAACAAGAATCAACTTTTATTTTTCCTACAAGAAACACCTGTAATGAACAAAAACATCAAATAAAGCAAACCCTCTCAGTTTTGAAGGACAGAAATCAAAGCCCCAAGTAAACATAAGTATAGACAAGTACACATAGTTATTCTTGTATCTGATAAAGTAGAATTCAAACCAAAACTGAACAGAAGGAATAAACAGAGATGTTACATGTTAATAAAAAGAAACAATCCATCAAGAAATAGAACACTTATAAACATTTATGGGCTAAATACTGGTGCTCACAATTTAAAACACAAACACCAAAAGACATAAAAGGCCACAGTAGGAATCTTTGCTACCTCACTCTTTTATTTAGGTAGAACCCCCAAGCTAAAAATAAATAAACCTCAGAGCTAAATTATACCATGGACCAAATGCAGTATCCAGAACATTCTGCCCAACAATACAAAATCATATTCTCAGCATATGTAACTCCCCAAACTGATCACATCACACATCATACAGCAAACCATAACAAATGAGACGAATGTTGGTAACTCCTTGAATCATATCAGAATAAAAATAGAAATCAGTAACGAGAAACTACAAAAATACTTGGAGAGGAAATAATGCTTTTACATGAACATGGTTCAACTCCCAGCACCCACATGGTGGTTAACAACTGCCTGTAACTCTAGTTCCAGAACATTCAATACCCTCCACTGGCCTCCACAGGCACCCTACACTTGGCAGGCAAAGGATCTCTGTGGTGCACAAACAAGCAGGCAAAAGGTCATATATTTAAAATAAAAAATAAAAAAATTACAAAGAAACACAAATAGCTAAATAATATTTTAGGTGTGATCAAGGCTCTAGGAAATATATATTAAAACTACTTGAGATACTGCCTCAACCCAGTCAGAATAGATATTATCAAGAAACCGAACAACAAATGCTGGTGAGGACGTAGGGAAAGAGGAACCCTTATTCACTGGTGGTGGGAGCACAAATTGTTGCAGGCATTGTGAAAGTCAATAGGAGGTCTTAATATGGCCCAGCTAGGTCATTTGTAGGCATCTACCCAAAGGGCTCTTCGTACAACCCAGACACTTCCGGCATCCACGCTTACTGCCATTCTATTCACAACAGCAAAAATGAAACCAGCCTAAATGTTCATCAACAGATGAATGGATGAGAAACAGATATCCATAATGAGATATGGATTTTATGAGATTTTAGTTAGCTATAAAGAAAAATGAAATCTATAGGAAAATTTACCCTTATTCATTCAAATGCTGATTTCTCTACCCCACTATCTTGTTTCAATCTGGACATTGCATTGTGATGCTTATTCTAAGCATCACCTGTCTCAAGTTTGTGTTAATATGCTACAATTTGTACTCTGTATTGCCAATAAAAATAACCAGCCAATGCTGACCAATGGAGAGAATAGGGCATCCAGGTCTGAAGGGGAGGAGCAAGACTGAATGGGAAAAGAAATCTGAGAGGACAGAGAAACATCAGGAGAAATGAACTGTACCTAAGATATGACTGAAAAGCAAGTATAATGGGGGAAATCTGAATGGGAGAAAGCTCTGCAGGCTTGGAGGTTTAGGATGAAGTAATTATTGCCCAGCATTGTGTTCTTGGTTAATTAACTAAATCCTAGTCTCTGTGTGGTGATTTGGGTATACAGCTGGTTTAGGAATAAGCATTGTTTAACTAAAAAAATAAATATTAAATATTAATAATCAACAGGAAATGGATGTAAATGAAAGACCATAATCCTGTACACTGAAAACTAAAAATACATTTAAAAATAACCACTCAGAAAAACTTAGAAAATAATCTAATTCCAGAAATTCATGTTACTAGAACATGGAAAACCTCAAATAAAACAAACTCACTAGTAAAAACTCTTCCTGAATGACCCTAAGCACACCAGATCATGCCATGAGACATAACTTTCCAGTCTCTGTAATAAGACAGTGGTTTCTGGGCACTGCAAACCAATGTTACTGTGGCACAGAAGGAATCAGAAAGCACAGTACACTGGAGGAAAGGCATGAGACTGAGATTATTTTAGGGGAAGGAGGAGGGAAGAATGATGAGGCAGCTTTTCTGGCTCCAGAGCAACATGGGCTCTGAAGATAAAAGAGATCCCATACTTTAAAAGACAGAATATTTTTATTCATTTGTTACTTACCTTACTTGAACCTCCACTGCCTATCTGTTTTAGTATGGAATAAATTCTTCCTTTAACCGAAATGCATTCGTTCATTGATGGGGATCCTGAAATCTAAACAATTAAAATATGTAAATATAAGTTAAAAAAACATGTCTAAGAAACTGGTTTGCATTAGGTGTGGTGAAATGCTCCCAATTTTGGGCAGCCTGGGCTACAAAAGACACTCTCAAAAAAAACTAACTCAGAAACGAACTTCTATAGGGTCTCCCCGTTTAAATTATTTTTAGTTCATCTGAATAGAAAATTTAAGAATGCCATTTAATATCCAATGGACAAACTTATGAGCTACCCATTTCATCTTTCTTTCCTATTTCTTTTCCTTGCCCCTCTTCCACATACAGATCCACAGTCATTTTGTTTTACCACCCTCTCCCATTTAATAAGATATAAAAGCAATGTGCCAAGGTACAGTGAGCTCCAATCAATTAGACAGTATGTATTTCATCATGGCTGTCCCTCTCTCTTCTGTCTTGAGTAAAGTACAAGAAGTCATGTAATTTCTCTAAACCTCAGCATCGTTCCAGGCAATCTATCAACTGATGCATATTAGTTGCCATTTCCTTCCTTCTCTTATACCTGGGTGGTCTCGCCTTGTGCTTACAACACTTTAAAGAGATGGCATGTTAAGAGGCCTTATTTTGATATAGTAAAGCTAAAACAGGAAGGTTTTGATTTAGCCAATCAGTCAAAGTCTGAATAAACTTCAGTTTAACTGAATCATGTTTTAAATCCAAAATGATAAAATTTTCATGTAATCTTCTATAGAAACATACAGATGGGTTCTAATTTCCTATTCTTGGGACTTTTAAGACAAAGCTGTCTCCCATGTGTTCTCTTTGTTCCTTTTTAAAAAGCATTTCTTGGGAAATAATCATTTGACATCCTTAACAATACTGAGGGCACTTTTTTCATAATACAGTTAACACTGGTGAACTCTACTTCAATGCCAGGCTAAGAATGGTTCCCTCATCCCTGTCCACCTCTTCACTGGGGCCGGACCTTCCAAACTACTGCACAGATCATTTTAGTCTGCTTCTCTATCCCACCCACAACTGCTAAGGCCAGCAAAGCCTTGACCACTGCATTTGTTTCCTGAGCTCTAGGGCACACCTGACTCCTTTTGAAATCCTTCCTGACAGTGGCCTCCTCTAGAACATTTTCAAGCCCCCTTTCCAGTCACTTCTGAATTGCTTTCTAGATTTTAACCAGAACAGGACCTCTTAGCACTAAAAGGTCAAAAAACAGATCTTGAATCAACAGAAATCTCTCTCTTTGGAGAAAGGGTCTTTCTATTTAAGCCTGGATGCCCTGGAACCTACTATGAAGACCAGGCTGGCCTCAAATTCACAGGGATGCTCCTGCCTCTGTCTCCCAAGCACTATGTGCCACCATGCCAGGCTTTTCCTTTCACTTTGTAACTTATATCATTTCCAGCCTGTGGCTACTCATTCCATAGCTAGTGTTATATAACCTATTGTCAAATAATCTTTTGTTCATTTTTAAAATAAGGGCAAATATATACACATAGTCCAACTTTGCCTTTTTAAGTACAGTTCAGTGGTATTACGTACACTGGTCTTTTGGGGGTTGGCCTGGTGATATGTATTTTATTGTTAATTACTGGCTCCCAAGATCTTGTCTCTGCTCAACCATTTTCCAGTATACCTGTCCTTGTTGTGTAAACCTTGCTCTACCTAATTTAAAGATGATTGGTTAATAAATGATGATGCTTGGAATTTGGCAGAAGTAACCTCCACAACAATTCTAGCAGCAGGTAGTTATTTCTCCATTTTATACATGATGAAATGGGTATAAAGAGCTCTTGTAACTTGCCAAAGATCACACAGCTGGTGAATAGTGAAGCCAAGAATGATATCCATGAAGTCTGTCTATCAGACTCATGTTCACACTATTCTCAGAGATACTATACAATAATTCCAATTACTTGGTAGTTTTTTGTCAAATAGTAACTTTCATGTCAGCAAAATCTGTTAAGTTTACAACAATTATAATACATTCTAAGTACCTCATACTGCTATTCTGCTTATCCAGAAGATTATCTTTCTAACTGAATTACATAGTAACAAAGGGAATAAAGCTACTCAAAAATAGAAAGTAAGCTCCATTACAAGACAAGTTTTATTAAACTATTTAAACTGGATCCTTGGGCCTACTTGCTGAGAACATGTGGGAGACACACCCTTATCAAAATGAACAGACAGGTTCTGAAGACCTTCCCCAACAGCCTGATACTGTGAGAGCAAAATCTATAAAACTGACTGCACCCTAACATACGCCACTGTAAACCGTGCTTATCAAACCTGTAAGTTCTGAAGAGGAGTACTGAGTCCTTGCTGCTGTTGCTGCTGCAGGCAGGCAAGCTGGCTGTATGGTGTGGATGATGGACAGGCAGGTGGAAAGTCATTCTTTACAACGGCAGTCTTAAAACTAAAAAAAGATTTTTATTTTCTTTAATATAAAATATTAAAAAATTAAAAATATTTTTAAGTCCCCATGTATTCTAAAAGAAATCACATAAACCTAAAATTGTCACATTAACTAGTTTTTCATAAGAGCTAATACTTATGTGTTCTACTTATGTCACCAACAGATATTTTATTTGGAAAAAAAACTGTTCTAATTTCATTTTTTTAATCCCCCAACAAATCCTTGTTAATAAAATAAACAAGATGGAATTAAAAATAGGGAGTAAGGAAATTTTTGTAACAGTTTAGCCAAAACAAAGGTTGGCTTATAACTGACCACAGATTTTTAAACAACAATGTTCTATTGACAGTCTTCTAGAAATAGCAAAGAGCCAATTATGTCACCAAAGGGGTTGGGTCTTCCAGTTTGTGTCTATTCAGCACACATTTACACTTTGTTTCCTTTCTATGTAAATCTACCCTCGATATTGGTAACAGCAGTTGGTACAAAAAAAAAAAAATCTAAAAAAAAAAAAAAATTTTTAACAATAAATAATCTGGGGTTGGAAATATGGCTCAGAGGGTAAGAGCACCTGCTGTGCAAACATAAGGACCTGAGTCAAAATCCCCATCACCCGTGTAAAAAGTTGGGTATGCACAGCTATGTACAGGCCTGAAACCACAAAGGGGAATGTGGGGGGTAGGGGCCCAGGTACTGCTAAGGCTTGCTAGCTGCCAGCCTAGCTCCACATTCTATGAGATACTATCTAAAGGGAGTAAAGCGGAGGGCGACATCCCCCCTCTGGCCTGCAGGGAAATCCACGTGCACCTTCAGATTTATTTGAGCATATAGCATACACATACAAATAAATAAAATAGAATGCATTATTAGCTGGGTGTGGTGGCACACGCCATCTAATTCCAGCACTCAAGGAGACAGAGGCAGGCACATCTGTGAGTTCAAGGTCATCCTGGTCTACAAAGTGAGTCCAGGCTAAACAGAGAAATTCTGTTGAGAGAGAAAGAGAAAGAGAAAGAGAAAGAGAAAGAGAAAGAGAAAGAGAAAGAGAAAGAGAAAGAGAAAGAGAAAGAGAGCAAGAGAGAGTGATATGCATTTTTTTTAGCTAGCAATCATTCTTTGAGATATCCTAAATTTAATAAAATGAGGAAACAATAAAATTGTGTTAAATAGATAAGACACTGATTATAGAAAGGATAGTTATAATTAGGGTAAAAAGTGATATTCTCGCCAGATGGTGGTGGCACTTGCCTTTAATCCCAGCAGACAAGAGTTCAAGGCCAGCCTGGTCTACAGAGTGAATTCCATGGCAACCAGGGCTACACAGAGAAAACCTTGCCTCAAAAAAAAAAAAAAAAAAGCAAGCAAAAAAACCCCTAAAAAGCCAAAACAAATTAAAAAAAAAAAAAAAATGACATTCTGAAAATAAAAAACTAAAACCATTATGGAGTTATGTTATTCCTTAAAACATTAAAAATAAGTCCAATGGGTGCAGACTATTTTGTTTTTAATGTCACTCATTTTCTTTTACAATATCTTTTATAGTCCGTTTTTATCAGCACTGACCATCCAATTTCCTCACACATCCAACACTCTTGTTCCAAGTCCTGTATCTTTGAATACTCTTTAAGCTATGTGAATTATACACCTGATCTCATTCAGAACACATGCCATTCTAAATACTTCATACAATGAAATATCTATCCATCCATTCTAAGAACGCTAAAACTTCCTTTAAAATGTTTCTCAATCAGAGAGGCATACATGTTCACAAGCAAAAGACTGACAGCATTCTTAGCTTTCCAAGCTATAATTAAGATTATAATGTGAAAAGGCTACTTCCACAACAGTCCTTAAAAATAATAATTATACATGAAGACAATATACATGTAATCATAACTACTTTCCCCTTTGCATTTAACAGGTAACAAAAACTAATGTTGGGGAAAACAGTAATTTTAAATAAGAGAACAGGTTCAACCCAATTTAGTTTGGTCCTAAAGCCTGTCTCATTTCTATGTACCACCTTGCAATCTGAGCTCAGTGCAAAAGGTCACGTAATCATCCAAGGAATGGCTCATACCAGCTCATGTAATCATCCAAGGAATTGCTACTAGGTGTCTCACTGACAGACTTTCGATCCATCCACTTAGGAACTGACATCGGTGGTGATTGCTTTGAAACCGAAAGGGCAAGTTGCTCAACAGTGGTACACTTCTGCTAAAAGAAAAATTAAAATTCTATGACTTAGCGTTTTTAAATTAGACACATATACATGTTTGTGTACATGCACGCAGGTATTCATGTACAAGAGCACAAGTACAGATGGAGCCCATAAGTCAACACAGGATAAATCTATTCTACTTTCTGTACTGGAATCTTCTTAATTGTTAAAAATGGCTAAAAGGCCTCTCATACACATTTTCTTTCATTTAAGATCTCCTCACATATACATATGAATGTGTACATGTTCACTAGGATTAGTGAAGAAGATGCGATTAAGGAACTGCTCTAGTAGTCACTGAGCAATGAAAATGTTGAGGATAGTGGTCAGAGTGGGATGTTCGCATTTGGTATTTTGGAAATAAGAACTAAGGATATATGTGCATGTGGCTACCAATAAGGAAATAGTCTAATATTAGAGGAGAGTTATGAATTTGAAGGCCAGCTATACTACTGATGATGTTAGGCATGGGTGCAGAAGCAAGAAGAAACCAGGAAGTTGCTTGCTTTTGTATGTTGCGAAGCTCATATTACTTGTTTTTGTTTTATTTTGTTCTAGATAAGGGCTTCTCAACTTGTGGGTCATGACTCATCTGACAAACCCCCATCACCAAAAACATTTAAATTATCATTCATAAAAGTAGCTAAATTACAGATACAAAGTAGCAATGATAATATTTTTATAGTTAGGGGTTACTATAATAGGAGAAACCTATATTAAAGGGTTACAGCATTAGGAAGGTTGAGAACCATTGTTGAGAACCATTGTTCTAAATGGTCTCACTATGTAGCCTTGGCTAGCCTGGAGCTAAATACTTAGACCAAACTGGCCTTGAACTCACAGAGATCTGCTTATCTCTGCCTCTCATGTGCTAGGATTAAAAGTGTGTACCACCATGTCTGACCCAGAGTATTTTTAAGGAATAATGTGGAGTCACCAGGATTTCCAGATAGGACAGCAATGAGTAAAGAACACGATGGTATACTAGGAAGGCAGAAGCCTCAGAAGAGCAGGCCTTTTATAAGAAAGTTAGGGAGAAGCAACCTAAAACAGAAATGGAAAACTCACAGGTATAAAGTAACATGTGTGACAAAAATAAACTTCTTTTAGGAAGGCTGCTCAATCAGCAGGGATCACAAGAAACCGGCTGCTTTTTTCTTGTTGGTTCTAAGAATGCTTTTCAAATTTTCAGTACTGAATTTAGAATATTTTCATCTCCTAGCAAGAAGAAACCCCACATCTACAAGTCACTCATTTCTTATGGCACCCACTTCCACCAACAATTAACCTACTTTCCATGTCTATGGTTTTATCTATTCGCAACATCTAACATTAGCTCATAGAACCAAAGGCCTCTTGTAATAGGTTTCTTACACTTACCAATTTTTGAAGATTCACTTAGATTATAAGTGTATATCAGTACTTCACTGATGTATTAGTAATACTCCATTACACAGATGTACCACATGATATAAATATTTTTGGCACAGCTATGAACATTCTACCATGAACAATACTCATTTCCAGACATTTTTATGGATATACTTGTTCGGTTCTCTTGGCTATAAATCTAGGTGTAGGGTTAGAGAAAGGGCTCAATGCCCTTCTACTCTTGTAGAAGATCTGAGTTAGATTTTCAGCACCCATATTGGGTCCCTCTCAACCACCTGTAACTCTGGTCCACTGACTGGCCTCCATAAGCACCTGCATCCACAGGCACATACCACCCACATACAACAAACAAACAACAAAGCTACAACCATCTATTAGTAATACTGACAAAAACAGAATTTATCCTCATGTGTGCTCTTACTGATCCTGTATGTGCTACTGATCATAGTATTCTGAAAAATAACATCTTATAATTAAACTATTACAGTAAATATGGCACAAACACGTCAAAACGAATACCCAACATATCCATCAAATTTCAGACACATATTACCAAAGACAATAACTTAGTAAAGTGAACAGAAAGTCACCTCTTTCTCAGCCTTCGGGGTTGCATCTGGAATGTGCCACTGGTGTGAAAATGCAGCAGGGTTCTGGCTCACACACTCTGGCTTTCTTGCAGACTGCCACTGTCTGTGCTTTCTTTCGGGAATCTCTGGTTCTTGACACACTTTAGTTTCTGAAATTTTATTGTTAACATTAAAAATTAATATTTGATATAAAAATATTTAAGGCCAGATGTGGTGGCATTCACCTGTAGTCTCAGCGACTCAGGGGGCTGAGATAGGAGAGGATGACTTGAACCAGCGAGTCTGAAACAGCTTGGTCAATGCACCCAGACCCAAGTTCAAAACAGAATAAACCCCAAATAAACAAGCAAGCTTTAGCAATAGGAATGTGATATAAACTATGCTTCATTTTTACTCTGAAAATAACATGGTATTAAAAAGTGGAAAGGAAGGAAGGAGTCAGGTTTACAAACTGTAAGGAACTAACTTGCCTAGACCAATCGAGACTTAAGTGCTTCTGGTTTTTAACAAATATTAAAAAGTCTTACCACTGTTCTCAGACCTCCACTTAAAAATACAGATTTTATTTTACACTAACTTATAACCAACTGTCTCAAAGACTTATAAACAAAAATGTCAATAGCATTTGCTATTCGATGAGTATCAAAACTCTAAACTAAGCAAACATTAACAACTGATAAGACCTAATAAATTATACCCAAATATGATTTTTCCTTAAATGCTGTTAGCTAAATACCTGAAAAAAAAAAAAAAATCAGTGTATCTTGCTACAATCAGAAAGCAATAACTACGCAACAAAAGGCCATGATAAATTCAATGTTCATCCACACACCCATACACAAAAGATATTAATAACGTAGGCCCAAAATAGACCTAACAGAATCAAATAAAAAAAGCAACAATAAAACTTTACAGCAGCTATCATTTTAAGAGTTATGATACTGAAACTGAAAATGTCCACTTAAAAGACTGAAGCAAAAAGTTCACCTACCATCCCCCCTGAGAAATCCTAACCCTAACATCTTAAAGTTGCAGAATAACAAAATGAAAGGATTAGAAAGAAAAAGGGACACACTATTTTCAAACATGATCGTGAACCTATCAACACCCACAAACTGGACATTGTAGAACATGCCTGTAATTCCAGCCCTTAATAGACTGAGGAAGGAAAAATTTTGAGTTTGAAGACAGCTACGGAGCCTAAAGTGAGAACTTGTCTCAATAAAGAATAAATAAAACAGGCATACACACAAGAACCACCCTAAAAAACACACAGGGAAATTATTAGAATCGTTCAGTTAATTTAGCAATGACAATTTACCTTTTAAAAAAAGAATAAATCAATTTTATAAACTAGCAATAAAGTTGAACACAAAAATTTTGTAAAGCAAAGGGTACACTCCATTATCACAAGCCCAAAACTATCAGCTATTAGTGTATCAAGTGGATGAAAACAGGCCAGGCTAGTGATCTCAAAAGCTCAAGAGTGGAGATGACAATTTGCCTCAGATATCTTTACAGGCTCAACTGCTTCTCAATCAAACTTCCATTTTCCAATGGAAACTGAAACATAGAATCTTGTATTTTTTATGTAAATTTAAAATGCTTATAAGAACTAAAATAATCCTAAGGAAGAAAACTGAAAACACATTAGAACTAATGGACATCAAGATTCACTATAATAAAAGTAACTATGAAACAGAGAAAAAAAAGCCCAAACCAAATACCAAAATAGAATCACCCAAGTTTCCAGACAGGGAAAAGAGGGTATGAAAACATAGCACTGTGTCAGGTAGACATTTGTACGAGAAAAATAAAAATCAAATCAAGACACTTTATCTTACACATACATATTTACATTCATGTCAAGTTCAGGCAAAAGTGAATTAAAAATGAAAGACAAAATGATTGTCTAAAATCTGCAAATATGTTTAGGATCCTGCCATAAACCTTGTTCAAAATAAAGACAAAGTATAAAGGCAAAGACTGGGAAGTCAGAATGTACAGAAACTCAGAAGTCTGTTTCATCAAATTAGCTATCAATTGAATACTATCAACAGGCATATTTGATAAGGGTGACTTTCCCAATGGTATCAAAAGACAAGAAAACATGAAATATAGCTTCTAACAAACACCAATGTTAGGAATCTGTCCCAAATCAATGTTGAGGTAAAGAATAAAAGACTATTCTACAGATGAAACACTACTTGGAACAGATGCTTTCCTGGGCACTAGGTTTCCAAGATTAAAACCATGAAAGCACCAGGCAAACAGGAGGGCCTTACTTGGCTTCAAAGTCCCTCCTTGACAAGTAAAGAGAAAAGCACTGCAACCTAGACTATGGGCTTCCCATGAATATTAAAATATGATCACACCTTGAGGAAAGCATTAGAACACACTCAGAGTCATCTGATAAACCCCAGTCCTCCCCTGAAACCAGCTGCTTACGCTGGAGGCGTAAAAAGACATGAAGTGTGAGCATGTCACTAAAGTTAGTCTCACTTCCTACTTGTACACCATTTGTCTTCCAGTGTCAGAGCCACTGGACAGCCCCGTTTATGTGTTTTATTCTTTAGCCTAAGCTATCCCCCCAAGATGGGTCCTCAGTTAAAAGCTGAAAGGTTTTCAAATTTCTTCTCTTTCAAACATTTTTCCTAATCCAAATTAGGTTCCTAAAATTTCCCTTCTCCTAAATTCTCATAGCATTTTACTTGCATCTCTCCTAACAATCTTTATATTTTAGTCCACATTAGATGTTACCTATTCTATATACATCCCAAAATTTATTTGCAATTTTGAGACCCAGTTCCTAAAATTATTGGGTCCCTAGAGCATTTATTACAGTACCTATGTAGTGGGAAGCCAAAGTCTGATTTAAAAGAAAAATGAAAGTGGGCTACAAAATAGAAATCAATCTGGTGCTTTCTCAGACAGTTAGGAATAGTGCTTCCTCAAGATCCAGCTATACCACTCCTAGGCATATATCCAAAAGATGCTCAAGTACACAACAAAGGCATTTGCTCAACCATGTTTGTAGCAACTTTATTCGAGCCAGAATCTGGAAATAATCCAGATGTCCCTCAACAGAGGAATGGATACAGAAATTGTGGTACATTTACACAATGGAATACTACTTAGCAACTAAAAACAAGGAAATCATGAAATTTGCAGGCAAATGGTGGGAACTAGAAAAGATCATCCTGAATGAGGTATCCCAGAAGCAAAAAGACAGATATGGTATATACTCACTTATAAGTAGATATTAGACATATAATATAGGACAAACATACTAAAATCTGTACGCCTAAGGAAGCTGTGCAAGAAGGAGGACTCTGGGTAAGAGATCAATCCACACTCAGACAGGCAAACAGGACAGACATTGGAAGAGGGAGAAAACAGGGAATAGGACAGGAGCTTACCACAGAGGGCCTCTGAAAGACTACTCAGCAAAGTATCAAAGCAGATGCTGAGACTCATAGATAAACTTTGGGCAGAGTGCAGGGAATCTTATGAAAGAAGGGGGAGATAGAAAGACCTGGAGGGGACAGGAGTTCCAGAAGGAGAGCAACAGAACCAAAATATTTGGGCAAAGGGGTCTTTTCTGAGACTGATACTCCAACCCAGGACCATTCATGGTCCTAGAATCCCTGCACAGATGTAGCCCATGGCAGCACAGTCTCCAAGTGGGTTCCCTATTAAGGGATATAGGGGCTGTCTCTGACATGAACTCAGTGGCTGGCTCTTTGATTACCTCCCCCGGAGAGGGGAGCAGCCTTACAAAGCTACAGAGGAAGACAATGCAGCCAGTCCTGATGAGACCCGCTAAGCTAGGGTCAGAGGGAAGGGGAGGAGGACCTCCCCTATCAGTGGACTCAGGGAGGGGCATAGGAGGAGATGAGGGAGGGAGGTGGGATTGGGAGGGACTGAGGAAGGGGCTAGAGCTGGGATACAAAATGAATAAACTGTGATTAATAAAAAAAATTTTTTAAGGAAAAAAAAAGAAATTGCATTTTTGTTCTCTAGTAAAAATAGCTGCCAAGCCAACTAAGAAAAATAACTCAGTTCCAATGTATTGTCCCTCCTCTCTGCATTTTTTGCACCCTTTAAGCAAATATCTTCCTCTCTCCTATAGGATACAATACTTCTCATGCATTCTGTAAAAACAAAAAATAGAAAATAAAGGAAGACAAAATAGTTCAGCACAATTTGGTCATTACTGTTTTTTCAAGCTACATGGATTTGTAAGATATGTGTGCACATTTGTGTTTGCTAGCACACAGAAGTCAGAGAAAAACCTTAGGTACCAGTTCTCGCCTTCCATTTTGTTTGAGACAGGGTCTCTTATTGTTCTTGTCTGTGTGTATTAAATAAAATAAAAATAAAAATAAAAAGCCTGTGAGTTTCGGGGTATTGCCTCCCATCTTACTGTAGGTGTGAGGGTTACAGAGCTGTACTACCAAATTAAGCTTTATGTGGGTTCTGAAGATTTGCATTTGGGTCCGCATGCATACATAGCAAGCACTTCACCCACAGAGCCATCTCTGCTGTCAGTGTGTGTCTCTCTGTGTGTGTGTGCATGACTGTGCTTTATTCTTTGATAGTTTCAAATATACACAGAATAAATTTTAGTCATTTTCATGTCATGGTTACCTTCTCTTAACCCTCCCTCTCCCCCATAGAGATCCTTTTTATTCCCAACAAGTTTCCCTCTGACTTTCATGCCCTTCTTTTGTAAACAGCCCACTGAGTTCAGTCAGGTTGCTTGTATGAACACTTACCTTCCAATTTTGTTAGAAGACTTGATTCTGTTTTATTCTTCAAGGTTACTGAGTCAGACATAAGTTCAGGACTCTTCTCATTGGATATCAGAGAGTCTTTAAAATGGACAGTTTGAATGGGCTACATAAAAAGCATTGAGAGATTTCAAATAAGATAATGTACCATAAATCACAGTAGCTCAAATTTGTCTTGCTATTCAATATAATAAAGTTTTATCTATGTGAAAAGATTGCTTGCAAAACTATCTCCCATATTTGAGAGTCCTCGGAAAATCCCAGAAAATATTAACTTCTTCAGTTACTGATTACAATATCAGGAAGGATCATAGCCATTAACCTGGGTAATTTGCTTTCAGAGGATATAAATATAAATATTACTTAATTGCTACACTATACTTCACTCAAAATTTAAAGTGTTAGAAAATTTGTATCCAACATAGAATAAGCCTGATGACAAAAAAAAAAAAAAAAAAAAGTAAGCATCTTAAAAGGCGTGGTAGCACACGCCCATAATCCCAGCACTCACAGAGCCAGAGGCAGGCAGATATCTGTGAGTTCAAGCCAGCATAGTCTATAAACTGAGTCCAGGACAGCCACAGCTACAGAGGAAAACCCTGTCTCAGAACAAAGTATCTTGTTTACATGACTCTACTCTTTAGTATGGAACCCAAGAGCCTCACAAGTGGTAGTTAAGAACCCTACCATTGAGCCAAATCCCCCCTCCCAATTTTACTATATTACCAAAGTAATATATCATTAGTAAAAATTAGCATGTATATAACCTCAAAAGAGTAGTTATTATAAATTAGACTGATCTTTTTAAAACAATTAAGAGCCATTCCCTAGAAGTAGAGAAAATTAGTATTTTAAAGCAAAGATCTTCAAAGCTTCTAATGTTTAAAATTCACATCACAATGCCAGGAATTGAAGCCAAGTGTACTAAGAATATTAGAACCCCTACAAATCACTGCATTTGGAACTAGTCATTTCCTGCGTAAAGTTAATAAAGGTGGGGCCACAGCAGATCAGCTTAGATACTTATGCCCTCACCTCTGCACCAACATATGCTCTGGGTTTTAAGGTGCTTTGTCAGAATCAGATGATTAAGCATTCCAATAAACAAAACCTGGGGAAGAGCTTTCATGTTGATTCCCAGGCCTACTAATCCATTTACACATATGCCTACTTAATGGATCTCATGCTTCTTCTAAAAGATGGTTGATACTTGCTCTAACACCTTAGTCTTTGAGAAACAGTCCAAAACTGCTATGGTACCTACCTTTTAGTGGCAATCTCAAATGTCTCGTGCCTTCACCGACACTTTGAAGATAAACACTAGATCCTTTCCCTAAAGAAAGCTCTATGAGCTGGGTGTGGTAGCACATGCCTGTATCCCCAGCATTTGGGGAGGCAGAGGCAGGTAGACCTCTGTGAGTTCAAAGCCAGTCTGGTCTTCAAAGCAAGTCCAGGAAAGCCAAGACTACACAGAGAAACCCTGTCCCAAAAAACTAAAAAGAAAGCTCTATGATCTCTAGACTAGGAACCTTTGCTTCACATACATTAAAAATTGAAATACCTTTAAACCTCTCAATTCATAGGAATCATTTCCACTTGATTTGGATCCAGGCACAATCAAATCTCGGTATTCTGATCCAGATATCTTTCTATTACCCATGAGACAAAAATATTTTAATAGTTAACATGAAATTATTTCATTTTTCATTTTAAATACACATACTTGGTATATACACACACTTTGAATTGGAAGAATCTCTTTAAAAGGCATCTTTAATAGTGACATAATTCTAATGCAAAGGTGACTGTACTTAAAAATTAGGTACTGGGCAACAACAAAATTGATGAGCAGATAGATGATTGCCAGTGTTTTCATTACCTAATAAGTTACAGCTGGAACTAAGATAAGAATGTGGGAAAGGAAAAGAATGTAGGTGAAACTACATTTCAGGCTGCACACAGATCAAGGATAAGAACACACCATGCACTGCCATGTGGCCCTCTGTAATCTGGCATACAGTCTGCCTTAAAAAGGATGCAGAACCTGGCTAAGTGAAGCCTGAGGAGTTTAAAAAATACATTTTTAGAGTAATAGGGAAACTACTACATGCTTCAACTAAGTACTTGAAATGGAAGGGCAAGATAAAAACAGGAATATGCAAATACAGTTTTAACCTTCAATAGTATTCAAAGACTAAATAAAACAGAACTTCAATTACTGAAATCACCAACTAAAACAGTTGTGTTTCTCAACACCACCCCCTCCAGCACATTTCCATTTCTTATATCCTACCCAAATTGAGAGTAGGAAAATAGATCAAATGTGATGAATAATGCTTCGTTACTGAGCGTAGCATATCTGCTTTAAGAGATGGCTTCTCAGTATGATGCCCAGGGTGACCAAGTGCTTGTTTTTAAAGCTCAGCACCCTGCTGGCTGGGATTACAGGTCTGTGCCACTTCACCCAGCAGCCAATTAGCTGATTCTACTTCTTTCTCGGTGCTGCGGGACTAGCCCAGGCCACTGCACGTTTACTGTGTATTCTATCAGAGCTATGTTCCTAGCCTCTATCCCACTTCTGGAGGCCCTGAGCTCTGAAACAAAATGAACTCACCACCATTCCCCAATCAGCCCCTTAAGTGGATTAAAAACAGTCTGTTTTCAAACCACCTTCAATCCCTGCTCTGAAGCTTCTCACACACACTGTAAGCTTCCCATCAGACATACTCGTTAAGAAGAAATACTCAAATGCCACAAGTTTCATTCTTCATAGCTTCCACACGCCATGTTCACTTGGTATTTTCCAATATATTTTCTTTTAAATAATATCTCTTCAAATATTTTTAATAAGAAAAAAACTGAAGTCATTTCTTCTATTCACAAATTTGTTCCTGACAACAGTCAGAAATTCACTTTTAGCCAGGCCTGGTGGTACATATCTGTAAATCCAGAACTCAAAAGACAGAGGCAGGAAGACCACCAGACATCTTGGGAGTATATATCTCAAATAATAAAAACAAACTAAAAGGAAACCCAGTAACTTCTACCACCAAAGAAAAAAAATTAATTATGCCAAGCCTGTTTGGACACAATCATCCATAAATTGCAGAAGGCATAGATTATGACTGGGGTACAGAGTTTAAGGCTAGCCCAGGAATATTAGTGAACTTAGTCTCAAATATATAAACAGTAAAAAGAGGGACATGGATGTAGCTCAATGGCACATATAACTTGCCTAGCAGATATAAGGCCTAAACTAGGCTCAATCCCTAGAACTACAAAGAAAAATAAATTAACTCTGTTAGTATTACTTAGTAAAAAGGTAAGATAGTCTGACAACAATCTTTACATATAAACAAATTTTAAAAAGCCAAACTGAAACATACCTTTTTGTAAAATTTGGCCCCGATGAACCATCTGTCTTCACATGGTAATCTGGGCTGTTTAGAAGGTTAACTGGGATTCTTCCAAAGGGGCAGGACTAGAAATTATTTGAAAGATTAAGTAACCAACTAGGCACATAAAGAATCTACCACATCCATGACCTTCCTCAAAGCAGACCACAAATGACTTACCCGCTTAGTTTTGGTAGTCTGCTTTAAGGGATTTTGATGACTTATTTCTGCATCTTGAGGAGGCATGTTTTCTCTGAATAGAAAGAAAATATTCAGAGAATATTATTAAAACATATCTTCATTTTACTGCTAAGTCTTATTACACTTGTGTGAAAATATACATATGTATATATACAAAAGCTAACCCTGTAAAGAACTGAATTCATTTTCTTACCCATATAAAATCCTGGCTGCAGGAGCCTGTCCTCTGGAATCACAATTGATGCTCCTATTCTGTAAATTTCCAAGTGAACTGGCGAATGACTCTTGGGCAGTTAGTACTGTAGATGTGGTAAAAATCTCACAATATAATTACCTTTACAAAAAAGAGTAATCTTACAAATAGGAGTATTTTAAAAGACAACTTCTAACAGTAAGAGCCCTCATGCAGGATATGGAATCACGATGATGTCGTCAGTACATTTCTTTCCGACTATCACTTGAAATGTCTTCTACTTTGACCAAGTCATTGGTAAGGAGTCAGCAACACAAAGTTAATGCAGGAAGAATCTTTGTTTCTTACCTTCCTCCTACACAGCTACAATTTATCTTTAGGTTTTAAGCATTATACCTAAATGATTTTTTTTCTTGCAAGTACTCTGAATCTTAATTTTACCACGCCAGCCAAGCGCAGCACATAGCGACAGTCACCTGAGAAGCTCTTCTTGTCCTGCTCTGAAAGCAGCTGCTTCTTCTGGAGGTGCAGGTTGCGGATGGCAACCTCCAGCATCTGCAGCGGCACCGCTCCGCTCTCTACAGCTTTATGCAGAAGTTGTTCACTTTTTTTAAGATTGCCTAAAAGAGGAAAAAGAGAGCTGTTATTTGATGCAGCACTCTTCGCCCACCACCCCCAGGTTGTTTATTTTAGGACCTAGGGGCTAAATTAGATTTACTCACGTTACTGCAAAAGCAAATAAGCAATTTCTGACTTCTCATACATACAATCACCACCTCTATATTCATCATTTCCTATTCATCATTGAAAAGTTTAATAAGCCAGTGGTGGTGACACATGTCTTTCACTCAGGAGGCAAAAGCAGGCAGATCTCTATGAGTTCAAGGCCAGCCTGGTCCACTGAGTGGGTTCCAGGACAGCCAAGGTTACACAGAAACCCTGCCTCAAATACCAACCTCCCCGCAAAACCTGAAGTTCATCTTGTCTATGCACGTGCATGCACATGCGCGCGCACACACACACACACACACACACACACACACACACACACCAATTACAGCATCTTGACCACTCTACATATTAAAGTGGTCCTAATAGCAAGCATTTAATATTCATAGTAACATTTACTCACCAAGACTGAAAATTTGTTAAACAGGCTATTCTAGTAAAAGTATTTATATAAAAAGAAGGGTAAAGAACTAACTACCCTGCTGTTAGACACTCTACCCCACTGCCACCACTGTCAAAACAAAATAACCACAAACCATTACCCAACTACAGAGATTACTAAATTTTCTTTCAAATACAAACTTTATCCCTAATATTTAATAAACACTGAATGTGTACATCAGGTACCACACAGGATATTATCAACAGTTGGAATTATTATCAAACAGTATGGAATTAACGAGCTGTAGTGCTATTAATGTAGCACCTAGGGTATGAAGAGAAAAAGAAGTGTTGTCCCTACTTTTTCAACTAGAAAAAGTAGGGACAACACTTCAAGATCTATCCTGCAGATACTGATGCATGGAGAAGACCCAGAACCCCCTACTCAGATGTAGCCCAAAAGCAATTAGTCTCCATGTGGGTTCCCTAGTAGGAGAACAGGGGCTGTCTCTAACATGGACTCTATTGCCCACTCTTTGATTATATCCCCCTCTGGGATAGCCTTGCCAGTCCAAAGAGGAGGAGGACTCAGGTAGTCCTAATGCGACTTGATAGGCTAGGGTCAGATGGTAGGGGAGGAGGACTCCCCCTTTCAGTCAACTAGGAGATCGGGACAAAAGAGGAAGAGGAGGGTAAGGGGGGCTGGGAGATGGGAGGGTTACAATTGGATATAAAGTAAATAAATTGTAAAAAATAAAAAATAATTATCTTTGACAGTTATGCATCTAAAAGAGGCCTAATACTTAGAATATACAAATAACTTTAAAAACTTAGCAATAAGAAAACAACCAAATTAATATACATACTAATGAAAAGACAGTGATAAAGGAAAAATTACAAGTGGCCAACAAATACATGAAAAATGTTTAATGTCACTAGCTACCAGAGAAACAAATCAAGAATCCATCTTACTCCAGTCAGAATGAGAGTTATTAAGAAAACAAACAATAAATGCTGGCACAGATGTGGATAAAAGAGAATTCTTATACACCACTAATGGGAATATAAACTAGCTTAACCTCTGTGGAAATCAATAGCAAGTTTTCTCAAAACACCAGAAACAGATCAAACATACCTCTCCTGGACATTTATTTACTCAAAGGACTGCAACTCAATATATCACAAAGATACTATAATGTTTACTGCAACACAATGCATCACAAAGATACATCAATGTTTACTGCAGCATTATATACAGAGCTAGAGATATGACTCATTGTTTATGAGCACATGTGACAGTTCTTGTAGAAGACAGAATTTGGTTCACAGCCCCCACATGGTAGCTCACAACCCTCTCCAGGAGCCTTCTTACCTCTGTGGGAGCCATGTATGCACACGATTTAAGTACATACATGCAGGCAAAACACTCACAGACATAAAACAAGAAACTATTCACAACAGCTAAGCTGTGAAGACAATATGGATATCTAACAGAGAAATGGATGACAAATATATGGTACATATACACAAGAAAATTATTTTCAGCCATAAAGTTATAACCTGTGCAGGAATATGAATGCAACCAGAGACAATCATATTAAGCAACTTAAGTCAACCTTAGATGTCTTTTTTCCCTCATTTTTATGGTCCTAGATTTTATACAGTAATATAAAATCATTATGTATATGCAAGCAGCAGTGAAATTGTCTAGAGCAATAAAGGTGATTAAAGAGGGAAACAGAGAGCGGGAAGAACTGGGATCAGGGAGATATCCTCAGCATACAATATATGTCCATAAGAAAATCTTTAAAAACTGAGTGATATAGTTAATAAGAGGTCTCTCTAATTACTCACAATTTACAAATTTTAAAGAATATATGGTAACGACTAAATCCATATGTTTATTGAGAGTAGCAATAAAATTGAGTACTTTGGTACACCTAAAGCCTTAGAAAAGCACTAGTAATTTAAGAGTTATCAGGTCAAAAATCCATTAGAGAATCTGATAAAAACTCTGGAAACCCCTAACCCTCTAAATGCACACAGCAGACTATATACGAGCCCCCGGAAGCTGCATTATCTCCTAACAGCCTATCTACCTACCCTGCTCAAGACACACAAGTGGTGGCTACTGGCACACTTCTGTGACTTAACTGTTCTCACAAACAGCTCAATTTACTTGTTCTAAGATCTAAGAGTTACAGTGAGCAATGAAAGGCCAAACGGTCTTTAAGGACTGACCAGACTTACCATAACAAACAAGCAGGAGGAATGAATTCCTCTACAAAGAAAAAATATGCTCTACAAGTATACAGTAGACTACAGATTTAAATTACTAGAATTTAGGAATCCCACAGGTCAACACAGGAGGCTGCTAGCTGCGGTAATGTTTAACTGGTTAGTACATGGCATCAGCACAAATAAGCAGGAGTCAGGAGAGGAACATTTGGCCAGAGGGTACTCTAAGGATATAGCTGAAGATTCCCAGAAAATGAGGTGGGGAAGGAGGTGCAGGGGGAATAAGGATTAGCTCGGTTAAAGATGATTCAGAAAAAAGATGACCTATATCAAAAGGCAGACTATGAGGAACCACGTAAGCAAGAAGGAATGGTCTTGCACTGGTGAACAAGGAGAACCGCAGCTCAGTGGTACAGCCAACACATCCTCTAGTGCCACAAACTAAGTTCCAGCTAAAATGCTCATCCTTTATTCTACAAATACTCAACCAAAAAGCGTTCCTTCAGATGTTTCCTGAGTGAAGGACACAAACAGAATGTCTGCACTTATCACCACAGAACATTCCTTATAAGAATAAAGATGGCTCACTGCAGACTCTGGACTTCTGCTGTATCGCACCTCTGTTCCATGTTCTCATCTCACCAACCGTAATATTTTTGTTTTTTCACTTCAAATTTATGACCCAGTATTAATGCTACAATGGGACGTGCTTTCACTTAAAAGGTAAACTTGCTGTTTTCGGATTACCTTGCGACAGTTCAAACTGTGCGAAAGACACATGCACAAAAGCAAACTTCTTGCAGTTTTCTCTGGCCATTTGAAAATAGTCCTGCGCATCATCAGGCTCTTGGATGCTGCAACAAAAGATTAGACCCAAACTTAAAAAAAAAAAAAAAAAAAAAATCAAGGACACAACCACCTACACTTAATAACTTCCCTTTCCAAGGATGTGGAATATTACCTTTTTATATGGGAAAAAAAAAAAAAAAAAAACTAGGTTATATTTGTGTACTGTTTTAGGAAATACGAAACTCTGTAACTTTGAGGCATCTATGTCCACAGAAAAATGTTTACATTAAAAAGTATTGGGTTAAAAAATATGAATTACATGTTTTTACCTTCTTTCTTTGTAATATAGTACATATATAGTTGCTTATGTATAGTTTCAATGCTAATACTTACGCTTTTAATTCAGCAAGTCTCACTTGGATTCGAGCAAAGCTCTCATTCTGGCCATATTTATCTGGAGGAAGCGCTTCAATTGCTTGACTATACCGACCAATCAGCTTATTTAAAAGAACATCATTGAGAGGGGCGCTGGTTTTCTCTAGTTTCAGCAAGAAATTCAACCAGTTCTCTGGGGTGTTCGCCACCATCATAATTTGGTTAACAGTTTCTAATTATATGAATAAATATGAAAAAAATCACAACAGAGAAACAACATGACAAATTGCATTTTCCTCAAATTACAGTTAAGTGTTTACAATACTGTCAGTGTACATAAACAATGTTATTTTAATTACGTTCCTGATTTTATCTATTTTCTAATTATTTTACTGTTAGTTTATGGTACAAGTATTTTGCTTTCATGTATGTCTGCACAACGTGCAAGCCTGCAGCTTCCAGAAGCCAGAAGATGTTTGGCTATCTTTTCAGGAACGTCTAAACTACGTAACTACAAACATACGACAGAAACAGTTGCGAACTACAATATGGTTGCTAGAATTTGAACGTGAGTCTTCTGCCAGTTCTCTTAAGAACTGAGCCATCTCACCAGTTCTTCTCTCTCACTATTTTTGACTAAGAATTCACACTGGAAAATTCTCTATCAATCATCTAATTCATTAGCATGTTTTAGAAGTGTTATATGCTAGGCTCAGCATAACTTTTGCTGGGTAACAGTAATAATATCCAACATTAGTTCCATGTATCTCAAACTTAGTTACAATACAACCAAAGAAATACAAAGGTAAAAAACCAAGATGGCTTTCTTCTTCCAAGTTACCTACATTTCTCTTAAATACTCTGCTAATTTTCTAATCTTACCAATCTATGCCTTCAGAACCTACAGGGCTTGTGGGCATCAGCTTTCTCGCTGTGAAATTCAACCATACATAGTAACAGCAAGAATAAGCTTCAAGCTAGGCAAGGTGTTTCACACCTTAAGCCCAGTACTGGGGAGGCAGTGGTAGGAGGATCTCCATGAGTTTGAGACCACCCTGGTCTACACAGAAGTTCCAGAACAGCCAGGACTACATAAAGAAACCCTGTCTCAAAACAAACATGACAAAACAACAAAACAAACAAAAAAACTGCAGGTCATTTTGTTTTGTTTTTGTAGCAGGACCAAGTAGCCAAGAGTGGCCTTCAATTCAATACATAGCTAAGAATGACCTTGAATCTGATGCTCTACGTTCTGGCTGTTGAGTTTCAAGGCTGACAAGCATGTCTGCTTTGCCTAGTATACACAGTCCTGGGTTAAGTCCTCCAAATATAATTTTCACAACTTACTGAACTTATTTAGTGCTGTCTTTTTGTTTTTTGATTTTGTTTATGTTTTGTTTTTAAGAAAGAATCATGACCACCAATCTTCTACTTAGGAAATAACAGTAGGAAAATATTAAAAGTTTTGTTTATCATTAAAAAATTCCATTTCCATAAGAGCAAGAAGCTCTGTATGTACAGTAAAATCTGAAAACTTATACTATGCAATCATCTAAAATCTAAGCCAAGGTTTTACAGGCAGAGTTTGTTGGCACCGAGCGATAGGGCACTGTGTATAGTACAAAGTACAAACACTGTCTGCTTGGAACCACAGTTCCTGAGCAGCTGAGCAATGCAACGTGGGTGAGCACAGGCAGAAACACCTTGGATTTATTGCACATTTGCTTTTGAATTAAATTTCATTAAACATTCAAACACTGTTGTCAATTTTTTCCTGACCCACCATTCATATAGTTACTGGGGTTTTAACCCAGTTTAAAAAGATGGAACACAGAACATCTGTTTTTATCCTGTGAATAACTATATATTGACCATTCAAATATCAACCATGTGAAACTAAGAAAGACTAGCTTGTAAGCTAATGCTTCTTATATAACTAGCATTATGGGGATTTTCACTCAATCACATCATCCAGTAAGTGCCAACTTCATACCAGTCTACATTCTAAGAACTGGATATAACAACAGACTGGAAACTCTGCCCTCATGGAAACATCATTCTAGTGGACAACAGAACAATAACCAAATACATGACTAACTTATACATAAAGTGAGTTAGGGCTGTGTGAACAATACAAGAAAGAAAACAGGGGCCATACTCCAATCTTAGAAAGTAGCTATCTGAAACAAGCATATTAGAAAGGCCACAGACAAAGACATGTGAAGACCTGAAGAGGTAAGAGTAAACACCTATTTGGGAATAATTGAGAGCCCTGGCTAAAACAGTGTCAACACAGAGAGGTGGGTGCTACAGCCACAAGACTGTAAGATCCTTCAAACCTAGCGTTGGTGTTAAAATTAACTATAACTTGAGGGGACTGGAGAGGTGCCTCAGCAGTTACGCATTTGCTGCTCTTGCAGAGGACCCAGGTTCCATTCCTAGCCCTCACCAGGTGGCTCACAACCAACCATAACTGCAGTTCCAGGGGACCCTATGGCTGTTCTGACCTTGAAGGGCACCAAGCATGACAGTGGTATACACTTACACATGTAGGTAAAACATTCACACATAAAATAAAAATAAAAATAAAAAATAAAATAAAATAGAAAAGAAAGCCAGTCACGGTGGTGCACACCTATAATCCAAGCACTCTGAGAAAGAGAAGCAGGTGGATTTTTGTGAGTTTGAGGCCAACCCGGTCTACAAAGCGAGTCCAGGACAGCCAAGGCTACACAGAGAAACCCTGTCTCAAAAAAACCAATTAATTAATTAAATAATTAAATCTTCAGTAAGATTGGTGAGCCTTCCTCAGTTCACAACAAAAAAGGAAAAGGAAAAACAAAAACAAAAAACTTTACATGTGCATGGATGGCAGGCAGATCAGCTAACAATCAGCCAACATAACTCAGTGGCAGTCACAAGTAACAAAAGACTTAGGGAGACTACCTGTGAGCACACAGGTAAACAGTGATTCTTTTCTGTCGTTTTTTCCTTCTTACTGTGTTTCCCACACTGGCCATAAACTTGAGATCTTTCTGTCTCAGATTCCCAAGTGTGGGATTACAGGTATAAGCTACCATGCCCATGTCGTCTGTCTGTCTATCTCCAGACAGCAGAACAGTTTGTAATATATCCAGACAAACAAGTTAAAGTATAAAGTACAGTCCTAATGGATAACCATCAATTACTGAAGGGGGAAAAATCTCCATCAGGCAACACATGGTGGTTAATATCTCTTGCTTTTACCTTAGAGGCACTTAATGTTTCTTTTTTTTTAAAAAAAAAGAAAAGAAAAACTCACCTGTGGGGTCAGCACAGACTTTACTCAAGCTTAGCTCATCCGTAAGGTCTTCATTTATCTTATTTTTTATATCTCTCACTTTGTTCATTATGGAGTCAATTGTCAAATTTCTGCCATTTAATTCTTCAGCCTCCATTTCTAAATTATAACTCATCTTTCAGAATGAAGACAAAACATTACTTTTGGAAACACGTCTAAATGTAATTGATATTAGGTAAGTGTTAGTGGAGCGCCCACACCAAGCCAAAACAACAAAAACCGCGAGAGACATAGCTTTGTAATTTATCAGAAAAGTTTCAGTGAGCCAAACACATCTATTCTTCCCAATATAATAACAATGAGGTTCCACGGCACAAATCCAGAAGACACAGCACACATAAAAATTGCTTTCCGATAGGCTTGGTGGTGAGCATCCTTGATCGAAACACTTGGGAGGCAGACTCAAGAGAATAGCTGAGTTGGAGGACAGCCAGGGCTGTACAAAGAAACTGTCATGAACTCTCCCCAGGCCCCCCAAAAATTTGCTTCCCACGAGTTTTGTGTTTTGAGTTAGGGTGTCAAATGGCCTATGATGGCCTTGATCTCTCTAGGTGGCTGCTGTCTGGTCTTGTTTCACCTCCCAAGTTCGAGGAGTAAATACATACAGCACCATGTCCAGCTGATGCCCTTTAAAACTTCATTTCACTGAATGTCTTCCTTTCATTTTTGCCCAGAGTTATTTTCTCTGGGCTGTCTGAAGAGTTCATCACTAAAAAAAAAAAGGGGGGGGGCTGGGGTTCTGTGATTCTGGCAGTGATAAAGGAGACATAAGGAATGTTTGGTAATGATTGTCCCTTTGGTCACCTACTCTGCCTGCGTAAATATTGACATTGAGGGTGCTGTGCAAGCAGAAAAAGTCTTCCTACTGATAACGGACTTTGTCCCTAACAAAACCATGATTTGCGATTTTGTCACTCTAACGCAAGGACTAAGGCACTGTAGACAGCACTGAGCACACGCTCAGCTCATTTGCATGACGGTGTTTTGGTACCGCTGGCCTACAGACTGCGGTCGGCCTTCCTGTCACTCTGGACTGCGACTCTCCACAACGCGGTAACTCAAGGTCTTTGCCACCGCGGAGCGTGCTCGGAAGCCGAGCTGCAGGATGGCAGCAGGGGGTCCCCCATCTCCTCCCAGGCGCGGCGCTGCGCGGTGCAGCAGCCAGTCCTGCCCGGAACTCCGCTCACTTCCGGGCCCCGCTCTCTCACCTCCAGCCGGGGTCCCGCAGGCCGCACCCTCCACCCTGCGCCCCGGCCCGCCTGGCCCGGGGTCCCCAGCGCCCGCCCGCCGCCGCCCTCACCTCCCGGCAGCCTCCCGCCCGCAGCCGCCGCTCCCGCAACGCCCGCACCGCTGCACTCACCTCGGGAGGCCAAGCTGCAGACAAAAACAGCAGAACCCTAACCCCTGTCCGGAACCACGTTTGAATTTCCCCGCTGCCTTCACGGCCTCCTCCTATTGGCTACGGCTCGTCACGTGGCGGCGTCGGTCCTGATTGGTTGGCTCCTTGCGCCGCCACGCCTCCTGCGTTGAGGTGGGGCACACCCACCTGCAAGCGGCCTGGTCTTCAACCCAAGACCCGCCTTTTCCTTTGTTAGGATTCTGATCCCTTGGTAGGACTTCCCGGGCTGAGCTCATCGCTCCTGACCCCGCCTCCCTGTGATGCTGTCCCAGTTACGAGCTGAGTTGCTCCTAGGAGAAAAGCTTCTCTAGCCTTCCTCACTGCTACCCTGTGAGTGGCTGTGGCGAAAAAGAAGAAGAGGGCGGATACTGAATGGTCGGGTTTGGTGATCGGTTTTGCTATGTGTAAGAAGCTACGCGGGGCCAGAACTCTTCAGGCAGCATGAGATGCCTTGTCTCTGTCAGCCCTTGCTGGTACCCAAATCCGTGGATGTATGACTATACCATTTTAAACAAAGTGGCCTGGTCTTTATCCATAATTTATGCTTCACTCCTATATACATTTGTTTTCTTGGGGGGAGGGAGGCTTGTTTGCTTTTGTTTTCGAGGCAGGGCCTTACTGTGTATCTCTTGCTGCCCTAGAACTCCCTGTGCCAGCCAGGTTGTACTTGAACGCATAGAGATCCACCTGCCTCTGCCTCCAGAGTTCTGGGATTAAAGGCTTGTGCCACGAGTCCTGGCTTCCTGGGTCATCTCTACATCAATACAGATGTATTATATGATTCAATGTAGATATATGGATAGATGTATTACTTAGGGAATATCGACAAGAAAAGTCTGTTCAATACAGATAACAGATGCAAGTAAAAAAAATTTTTTTTCATCAACAGTTGGTTATATTTATGGATGTGGGACCCAAGGAGATAGAAGGTTTAATGCAAAGTTAGTCTTTAAACTAAAGCTTTCTTTGGTCAAGCATAAAAGCTGAAAAGCAAATCTTAAAAAGATCCGACTATCTCCATGCAATTTAACTACAGACCGGAACACAGTTCAGCAATATTTACAGAAATACAAGAACACTCAACAGCGTTGTCTTTACACTGTCTGCTATCTGATTGAAAAAAACAAAAAACCAAAAACAAACAAACAAAAAACCCACCAAACTCTAAAAACAAGAAAATTTAACTGTTAAATGTGTGTGTGCATGTGTGTGTGTGTGGGGGGGGGGGGTGTCAATTAAAACAGCCACAGAAATTATACCGATAGTAATTTTTACTGTATTTCATGAATTCCGAAAGCATGTTAAAGAGAAAGAGTGTGTGAGAAAAATAAATAAATGTGTAGAAACGAATTATCCATTAACATTATATAGGGTTAGCAGCCAATTTGTTGGGGAAAGGAAAAAAAAATCAGGCTTGTAAACACAATGTAGAAACTGTCTGGAGAGCTGGCTCCGCGGTTGAGAGCACTTCTTGCTTTTCCTGAAGCCCCACATGGTGCTCACAGTCTTCTGGAGCTCCAGCTCCAGCGGGGGTCTGGTGCTCTGAGGGCACCCACGCTCTTGTGTGTATACCACCGAGAACACGTGCGCTAGTGCGACACACACACACACACACACACACACACACACACACACACACACCTAAAAACAATAAAAAGAAATCTCTATTTTTAAAATACGTAAAATTAAACACAGAGATAAAAGTGAACAAAAGCATTGGTGGATTGTGAAACAAAATGGTCTGATGGACTAAAATTGGAACTTTTAAAGGAAAGGAGAGAAAACTGAAAAGCTGGTCAGTTTGTTCAACTGTGATCAAAACTATAAACCAACAAATTGAATAACTTCCAGAATACCTCAAACAGAAAATTCTATTAATGTTATAGGTACATAATTGTTTGAAATTAGATATGAAAAGAAAAAAATCTTAAAAGCAACTGAAGGATAAAAGACAATTACATATAGAAAAACAATCATAAGGATGACAGCAGACTTCTTGTCAGAAACGATGAAAAATATAGGAGAAAACTGAAAAGAAAAAAGAAAAAAAAAAGCCAGCCTAGACAAATTCTACATCCATCAAAAGTATTCTTCATTATCAGGAGAAAATAAAAATATTTAAAAAAAACAAAAAAAAAAAAAAAAAAAAAAAAGCCAGCCTAGACAAATTCTACATCCATCAAAAGTATTCTTCATTATCAGGAGAAAATAAAGATATTTACACACACACACACACACACACACAAAGATGAAAGAACTTATCACTAGTAGTACTAGAATACAGGATACAGTTAAGAAAGTTCTTCAGATAGAGTATCTACAAATATGCACACATATCTACACATCAAGATAATTTGATCCATATTATATATCTATAGCATTACTAATATCACTAAAAGCAAAAAAGACAAGTAAAAACTAACAAGCAAACAAAAAGTTATTGCTACAGGTGAGCAAGAGAATGAAATAGTAGACAATCAATCCAAAATAGAATTTAAAGAAGCAGGAAAAAAAGCTATCAAAACAGTAGATTGAAATCCAGCTATAACAATAATTTTATTAAATGTGCATGATCAAAAATAATCTCAGAAAAAAAGCAGGTCGCAATTCATTACCTGCAAAAAATGCAATTTGGAGATTTTGTTGTTATTTTGCTTCATTCCATTTTGTTTTGAGATGGCTATCTCTATGTAGGTCTCAAACTCCTGGTCTGAAGCAATACTCATCCTCCTCCAGTTTCCATAGTGGCTAAAACAACCATGTCAAGTATCTAGTTTAACTATAAAGATACAAAATTGATAAAAATTAAAGAATGAAGAAAGGTATCATGCTAAACTGGTAAAATACGGAAGCCAGAAAATCTAACAAGGCAGAGGTCTCTGATAACAGACTTATTATCTGGCTTATAGAAGTAAATGGTCTGTGATCTCTGATGGAAAGTGTCTTCACACATGAACCAGAGGTGAGTGTGTCCACAGGAAGTTGAGATAAAATGCTTTGAAGCCTAGTTACAGAGTCTATTTCACAAATCTTCATTTAGTTATAAAAACAGACATCATTCTCTGATGGATACAAGTAGTTGGTTTTTTTTTTTTTGTTGTTGTTTTGTTTTGTTTTTTTTGGTTTTTGGTTTTTGGTTTTTTTAAATTCCAATGCCCAATTTACAAAGACACCCCCAGACAGGTCCAAACACTAATAGCTGCAGTGTCCCTGCCAAAACTTCAGAGCGGAGAAATGGAATATAACTGGAATAACTAATCTGCCTTGTATTGGAACATGCTAATGGCACAGCATCACCTTTCCATTCTGCATTTTACCTAGACCCCAGCAGCTTGTCTGCAGAGAACTGAAAGCAGAACAAGGAAGAGAAAGGAAAACAGCAGACAAAATGCTGTCCTGTAGTATAGCCTGTGGAGTAGTGAGATGATGTCCTTTTCTGGTTTACTTAGAATGCTCACATTTCAGGTGAACCAGACAGACCGTCTTGCATCTTCATGATAGAGCATGAACTCAGGAGCTTTGTTGCCAGAACAGTATTCCAGAGAACGTGTGGCCTAAACTGAAAATACGTTTTTCTCAGTCTGGAGGCTGGAAGCCCAAGGTGAGGTGCCAACAAGGATAGTTTCCTGGGAAGCCTCTTCCCTTAGTATGAAGGAGGGTGCCACTCCTCTGTCCACATAGACGGGGGTTTTTTGTTGTTGTTGTTGTTGTTGTTGTTGCTGTTTGTTTCCTGCGTGAGGGCAGAGACAAATCAACTTCCTGTAAGGACACTAATCCTCTTGGATTAGAACTCCACCCTTATGACTTCATTCCATCTTAATTACCTCTTTACCAGCCTTACTGCTAAAAGTAATCACATTGAGGATTGTGTTTGGGGAAAATATAATTCAGTCCAGAAGGAATTATGTCTAGGTTGAATGGAAAAATTAGCCTAGTGTTGGCAAACAGACTGTCTCTCTGTGATATTTATTGCATTGAAATTTTGTTGGCAATGCTAGGGATCAAATCCCAGAGCCTTGAGTATGCTAAGCAGGAGCTCTACTACTAACCTGCAGCCCATCCCTACGGAAGTATTGTTGGTCACTTTTACCATTACTGTTACAAAATCCCCAAGGAAAACCATTTAAGGAAGGGTTTATTTGGCTCAAAATTTAGGGCATAGTCCATCATGGAAGTCTTGGCAGCAAGAATTTGAGACTAGTCTGACCACTGTCAGGAAACAGAGAGAGAGGGAGAAAGAGAGAGAGAGAGAGAGAGAGAGAGAGAGAGAGAGAAGAGAATGATGGTTCAGCCAGCCATTGTCCCTTCCATTCAGTCCAGGAGCCCAGCCCATGAAATGGTGCCGCCTACATGTAAGTTTTCTCACCTTGATCAACCCGATCTAGAATCTCCCTCACAGACATTCACAAAGTTTGTCTCCTAGGTACTTCCGGATCCTGACAAACTGGTGATTATTAATAAGCATCAGAGTAAGGTTTAGCATTTAATGGATATGTGCTGTAAAGAGAAACTGGAGGCTGTACTAAAAGGCTGTGGAACAATTAATAAAGCAAAACCAAACAATGCTAAATGACCTCTGCTTCCAGTTTTAATGACACTTTCAACCCTCCCTTTCCCTTTATTTTACAATGCTAAAGATCAAACCCAAGGTATCACTCATGACCACCAACCCACCCATGCAACCACATTATGTCTTCATGGTGTCCTAAGCTTATACTGCTATTTTCATTATGTTTCTTGACTCAATGCAACCACATTTATTTTAATGTGGAGTTGATGTTTAGAATTGGCCCCTCATGGATACTAGGCGAATTCTCTACCACTCGGTTGCACATTTCTCCTGTCATTACTCTTAAACAATTTGGTCTCTCCTTGACATACAACTTAACAATGCCTTCACAATTTACCTCCTTTACATTTACTCTGCCCTCTTTCAAATGACCCTCTAAAAGAATAAGTCAGGTTTTTAAAGTCTTTGATGTCTTTCCTGTTGTGTCTATGAGCTCCATCTCCCTCTTAAGCCTTGCATGTGTGTTTGTGTGGTGTGTGTGTGTTAGGCCAGAGGCCAGCCACAAATATCATTCCCTTTCTCTTAACACAGGTTCTCTCAAATGGCCTGCTACTTGACAATTAGGCTAGACAGGCTAACCAGGCAGCCCCTGGGATTCCCAGTTTTTACTTCCCCAAGTGTAGGGATTACAAGCATAGGCTATCAAATCTTCATTTTCATGCCTTTTCGTCAGGGGAGCACCATGGTTTCTAGTCTCCTCACTACCTCATCTTTACATATTTGGCTCAAGGTCTTGAAAAAGGTCTCGGATGCTTAGCTTCAAGCCTTAATACTTGTCTCTGTCACTACCTTTTTTTTTTCTTCTGAGATTCCTGAGCTACCAGCTCTATGAGAGGACCGAACAATGTCAAAAGGGCATTTTGCAGAATAAATTCTCTTAGATATTTAGCACAGACACACCACAAGGTCTGCAAGTGGAAAGGCCTAGTAAAGAGCAGACTCACCCATGGAAATCACCACTCAGAGTGTTAGAGTCCTTTATAGCATTTTGTAACAGGAAGACACAAGTGCACAGCTGTGTCCTGTGAATATGTGGTGAGTGGGGAGAGTGCAAGGGCAGAGGTCAAAGGCTTAACTACATAAAAAAAAAAAAAAAAGCCATAGGTTAAATATTGCTACCTCAGCAATGAAGAAGATTATATATCAATTCTGTAATACACTCTTGAAGAAAATGAATACCTAAGACAGACATTAATAAAAGAATAGTTTTATACAGATGGTATATGCAATAAACATTCATATTTAAATTACATATTTTGCTAAATGTTTACATTTGATTACAAAGAAGTGACTATATTGACGTTCTCCAAATTTTTCTTGGGCCCTTGACTATTCCTCCCTCGCGCATATCTCTCCACCTGTGCCCCGGGAACACATGGATCTGCTTAGAATGCATCAGCTTGCATTTTGAATAATTTATGGTAGATGGAATCGTACAATCATGTTTTATTTTTGCTTTATTTTGTCTGAGTTCGTGCTGATTTTGAGATTCGCTCATGGGGTTATGTGTACTGATGTACACTCCATTTTATTGTCAATATTATTCCACTTTATGGTAGTAACACAGTTTGCTAATCCATTTCCATGATTGTCCACACTTGGGTTTTTTTTGTTGTTGTTGTTTGTTTGTTTTGTTTTTTTTCAGTTTGGAGCTGTTACTTATAAAGCTGTTAAGAGAATTTATATAGTTGATTTCCTATGGCACAATTACCTAGGAATAGAGAAGCTCCATCATGTGGTAGATATAGCTTCAAATTTTGTTTTTCAAAGTTATTATATTGTACATTCCTCCAGCCAGCCTTGTATGGCAGTTACAATCTCTCCATATTCATTCCATCACTTGGTACAGTTATCCTTTTCAATTTTAGCCATCGGATTATATTCCTTCACTATTTCTAAGAGCTTCTGGAACTTTTCACAAGTGTTCCCATAGTGGAATTGTGTTTCCTACATAATACTGTGGTTCTTTTCAACATCTCACTCTATTGCTCCTTGGATCATAGTGAGTCTGAAAGACCTCTCTCCTCCTTTGTTGCATCATTATTATTGAGATTCTGTTATATCACAGGTTGTATGTGAATATATAAAGTTATCATAAAATAGCCCTTAGTGTGAGATACAGGACAAGAGAACTTTGGTTCCCATGAGCCTTTGGAAAGGAAGTAGTTGATAGATAGCCGATCTGGAGAAGGGTCCTTCAATAGAGAAGAGGAGACCAAATCCACGCTGATGTCTGCAGATGTCTCCCAGTTTGGTTCCCCACTCCCCCCACCCCCCGCCCCGTGTAGGCAGGAGTTTAGATATTTGAATATGTTGAGCAAGCACTTGACCTCTGATCTACATTCCAATCCCAGGTTAGCCCTTTCCAATTCTTCAAACCAACTTCATTTTCACTTTCTTCTCCCTAGATAGCTTCTAGCTTACTGGCTGCCTCACTTCCTTCAACACAATAGGATAGTTTCCAGCCCAAGGGTGCTTTCATTTTGTTGCAGTTTCTGCCTAAATACTTACCCACAGGTCTTTAGATATTTAGGAGTTTCCCTTAATTCATCTTTTTAGGTTCAAATGTTTGTCTTTTCTTTCTAAAAAATATTTATTTTAAATTATGTATACTTTAGGAGGGTTGCACATAAGTACAGGTACTCACAGTAGCATTTTATCCCCCTGGAGCTGGAGTTACAAGCCATGATGAGCCTTTACCAAGCATAAATGCTCTCTAGTGTCCCATGACCCTACCACCCAATGTCGTGTTTTTAATGAGTCCAATAATACAAGCCCTCCACAATTTTCTTCTAAATGTTCATCGCATCCCTATGCTTCATAGATTTTTTAAGTTACTATCTATAGTAATCTTGTTGATTTATTTATCTTTATAGACTGTTTCCCCTAACTACATGTACTTTGAGTATGAGATCCTTATTCTTCAACTTTTTCACTGCTGTGCCCAGACCACTAAATGTCACTTAGTTTAGAAGAAGTACCTGTCACAAAATGTTCAATTAATGTATGTTTATCCACACTGTACGGCATACTATCACTTCTATAAGAACCGGGCCAGAGTCTATTTTTCTCATTGCTTTGTTATGTGCTGAAAACAAATGAAAGCAACAGTGATGATGGTGATGTTGGTGGCTGCGGCGGGACAAGCAGCAGTGATAGTAGTTGTAAAGCTAAGGACACTGTAAAAACCTAATAAGGCGACATTATTTTGACCAAATACTGGTTAACTGCCAATAGCATCCTCTGTTTTGTTGGGTCATGAACCTGTGTCTAGCTTTACGACAACCAGGAAAACAGTAGTGAAATGCAAATAGCCCAAAGTCCCCCTAGGTTGTTTTTACATTTAATATCACAGGAAGAGTACCCAGATATTAGAATGTGTTTTTCTTGTTTACATAGGCTGCAAGGCTGGTTCTTTGCTCCTAAGACTGTTGCTCACACCCTCAGGATGTTTCTCACTTGTGATCAGAAACAAATCCAACCTCAGTAATGAGCCCGTCCTAGAGATACCCCTTCTCCTCCAAGGGCCACCAAGGTTCTGCCAGGCGGCGGTCCTGTAAGCACCCCATTATCAGTAAAGCCTACTGCTAACACAGCAACTGCAAAGGATTTTACCACCCTCCACAAGCAGCTTCAAATGTACAGCAACAAGCTTGGTGACCCCTGGCAGGCAGGCAACCACCACAGGTAAACTGAAGGACTGAAGCACATTTGCCTCAACAACTCTTCATGCTTGAAGGATAAAGGGAGTCTAACCAGTATCACTACAAAGAGAGCTGAAACCTGACTGGACAGCAAACAAACCAAGCAAGTGTGTCATTACTTGAGATCTAGCCAATTATTGGCTTCCAGTGTATTAGACCATGACCCTATGAAAAACATGGGAATCGCCTCCAATCAGGTTGTTTCTGTTTGTCACTACCTTTTTTTTTTTTTTTTTTTTTTGGCTAGACATACAATTGATCTCTGTATCATGGTGGGACATTCTGAGCCCATCTTTGATACAAAATGTCCCATCCCAGAAGGTATTCTTTGTCCAAATATGCTTTATTAGGTTGAACTGATTCTATTTTTTTAAACACCCCCCTCCCCCCGTCCTTTCTCCTCTTTTCATACAAACACTTGGAGCACCTTTTTGTGTACTTTGATGGTCTCCGGTGGTGGTTCTCAACCTTCCCAATGTTGTGATCCTTTAATACAGTTCTTTATGTTGTGGTAATCCTCAACCATAAAATTGTTTTTGTTGCTACTGTAATTTTGTTACAGTTATGAATCACAATGTAAATATCTGGTATGCAGATATTTGATATATGACCTCTGTGAAGGGGTCATTTGACTCTCTAAAACCGAAAGAACCGCTGATCTAAGGAATGCTCAGTGATTGCCCTTGTAGTTCTCATCCTCATTTTACCCAGACCATCAGTGGGACTGGGCTTTGAGTGAGAACCAGGCACAAAGCTCTCCATGAATCTGTTTTCCCTTCTTGTGCATAAGGATACTCTGCTGAGGTGCCTGTATTTCCCTTCTCCCATCCTTAGAGGAGACTCAAGAGCCTTCCTTCAGTTATAAATCCATCAAGGTCTTTCACAATTTATCCAAAATGACTAGTGGCCCAATCAGTATGCAAAGCTCAAGCCTGTCCCATGTGCTCTCTGAGGCTGGTGTTACAGTTTCTCCAGACATGCTCAGGCAGGCCCAACCCTGTGAAAGCCTCAACCCAGGTTACAGCCAAGTCTGCGCCATCCTGATGCACAAGAAAATCTGCACATGAACTCAGCAGTGACAAGCTTGAAGTCACATAAAGCCACCCACACCCTTAGCATTAAAGACAGTGTCACCAGAAAGAAAATGGTCTTTTGTCTCTTCTATTTGGGGGCCTGACATAACTTGCTTTTGAATTGTAAGAGCCCAAATCCTTTCTTATGTTGGCTAGAAAAAACAAAAATCACCAGTTCATTCTACTGTGTTGTGGTCCGGAGTTTCCTTCCTAAATAATAAAATGTGAGTTAATTTCCTGACATTTTTCTGTTGCTGGATTCCTTTCATTGCAGAGAAAGCTTCCTGGGGATTTATTTGCCCTGTGCTCAGATGCAGCAAAACACACAGAGTGTAGGCTAGAAGTCACCCACATTAGCCTCTTGTATAACAGCTCTGACCAGCTTGTATCATAGACACACAGCACAGAGCCTGAGGCATCTGTCAGAGTCTTATTCCCTGCTTTATCTGACAGGGCAAGCTTGTCAGGGAATCTCCTGTAGCCTGGCTAGTCAGAACCACAGATGTTTCTAGGGTGGGCAGCCAGGGGGGCTTTCTTTGGAAAAAAAAAAAAAAGCGAGGATGAGGAAAGCTAAGAGTCCCTTTCCCCACCAAGGCCATAGAGAAGTACAAGGTAGATGTGGATGGAAGAAAAACAGATGCTGGTGAATTGTGACATTTATCTGATTTGTAAAAATCAAGAGAGAAAGGTGGAGTAATAGGGACTCAAAAGGCAACCAATGCACACTGAATAAACTCTGTGAGATTTTAAAACAATTATTTTGGAATCATACCTTAATGGTTTTGATATTTAATTTGGGTGATTTAAAATTCTGGGCTGTGACGGAAGTGATGCTGCACGCCTTTAATCACAGCACTCAGAGAGGTGAAGGAGGCAAGCAGATCTCTGAGTTCAAGGCCAGCTAATCTACAGAGATCCAGGACAGTCAGTGTTACACAGAGAAACCTTGTCTTGAAAAACTAACAAACGAAAAACCCAAACAAATAAATAAAACAAATGAATTAAATTAAACTCTGGGCTTCAGTCATTTGAAAATGAAGTACATCATATCAGGGAATCTCATTACATGACACCCCCCCCCAAAAAAAAAATGATCATAACAACAGATCAGCAATTGGTCCTAGGTTTTTGCGAGGAAACCTCACAGAGGGCAAGTCTCCTGTAAAAAGTTATCTTTTATTCTCCTGATGTAATTGTTACTGTCTCTGTCTGCTAACGTAGGCCTAGTCCTGGATGCTTCTAGCTTCTGTACAATCTAATCTAAGCTTAGAATGTTAAAGACTTACTGCTGAATAAGCTTACCCTTTCTAGTTCTTTCTGACCTCTGGCTGGCTGGTTCCACTCAGCTGTTCTAGCTCAAACTCCTCTCCAAGATGTCTGATTCAACCTGAATTCTCTCTCAGTTTCTCACTGAATTGCTCTGCTTGGCCTCAAACTAATTCTAGCAATCTGTTCTAATCTTACGGCACCTTCTCATTCTCTGGTTCATTCTGTCTTCACCAGTGTCTACCTTGTTCTCTCTTCAACCTGCCCTCTATAAATCTCTCCCAGTATAACTGCCTTTGAGTTCCACAAACTGGACTGCCATGGATTCAACTTCACTGCACTGCCTCTCAACTCACTGACTCAACCAAACTGCCTAAACAGCACTGACGAGAACTCAGAGATCTGCATTCCTCTGTCTCCAGAGTGCTGGGGTTAAAGGTGTGTATCACCATACCTGGATTTAAGCTTTTCTTTATCTGAAACTTGCTCTATACCAGACTGGCCTTGAATTTAGAGATCTGCTTGCCTCTGTCTCTTGGGATTAAAGACGTGTGTGTGTGTGTGTGTGTGTGTGTGTGTGTGTGTGTGTATTCCAGTCAGAGTGGCCATATTGCTAGATTAAAAACCCTCTACAGTCTCCTATCTGGGAAAAAAATAGATGAGAAAATTATACTGCCTACTTTGTAAACTAGTATTAGGATCCAATGAGACTATTTATGGTAACACACCTTGATCACCACAAAGCAGTTTGCAAAAACAAGATGCTGGCACTTTGGTTTCCCTCCAAGAAAACAAAAACAAAAACAAACAAATAAAAAAAAAAACAAAACATTGTTTCTCAGTCCATTTTTTTACTATTTCTGGTTCAAATATTATTTAAATCTATACATTTGGTAACTGAAAATAGCTATCAGTGTACAGAGGTGGTTGGGTTATATGCAGGTAGACAAGATTCACATACTTGTCCCAGATGGACTGATGTATTTTATGGTGGTACATGTTGGTTTGTAGGCAAGTAAGTAAAATTCACATATGTATTCCTTCTGGACATGGTGGTGCATATTCCAGCACCAATAAAATAATGTGTGAACCAGCCTAGTAGGCAAGTGATCTACTCTCCTGTGAATTTCCAGGAGGCCTTCTGTTGTAGTTCAGTTGGCACCTGCTCCTTTTGAAGGACATCACTTCTAACCCCACCCTTTGACCCAGTTTCTCCCAAAAGTTGGCACCACGAGTGTCACATTGAGCACACTGCAGATGCTTTCCACTTGTTCAAAATCTGTCTCAGCAACTTTCAGACTGTCTAATTCACCCTGGAAAGAGCTGAGGCGTGAACCATGCTTGCAAGGATGTTACCGGTCTCATTTTCTTCTCCGCTTATTTCTCAGGTTCATTATTTTCCACCTAGGCTAGGGAGATCCACACAGACCTTCAAAGGTCATGGGGCTATTACCTGTGACAGACCTCCAGAAGGCACTTCAGAGGCTTCTGATATGATGGCTTGCCGTGAAGAAGAGTCTGTTTAGCTGAGAACTTTGCGGTAACCTCGGTCCACTTTGTGACTGAAAAAGGTAGAATGCCAACATTTGTGAGGTCCGTAAGAGTACGAAAAGAACTCCACATTCTACTTGTTGAAATATTTAAATGTCAGACTAAATAGCTATAAAATATGTCCTTTCCTCCTACTGAGACCAAACTGTTAAATAATAGTCAAATTAAAGTATATGTTTAAAGCTATAATTTTTATGTTCTGATATTTGGCAAGATATAAGACACACTCAAATGTTATTATTTCTCAACACTTTAGATGTTTTGTTAATGAGCCAGCAGTGTCTGCAAGATCAATAACATGAAAGCATATAATTTACAAACGTATTTACAAATTGAGTTTCTTCATAAATTTGTTCTTATTTTCCTGAGAAAATTACCACTTATGATGTCTCCATAAGTGAGGTTTTTACTGGATCTGCTGGCTCATGTCTGTGGTACCAGCACTTGAGAGGTTAACATGGCAGAATTCCTGTGAGTTGGAGGCTTGCTTAAGTTCCATGTTGAGTTGGATGCTAGCTGCAAAGTGAGACCCTATCTCCCCATAAAAAAACAAAACAAAACAAAATGAATGCAAATTTTAAAGAAGGATTTTCACATAATTTATGACTATCAACACAAATAAATTTACTCTAAATATGTCTTCAGAAAAATTAAATGGTTAAATTTATTTTACACTTTTCTTTTAAAAAAATAATTTTTCTTTAAAGTGAGCTATTAAAATGAAGAATCACACACAAATTAATGCACATGAAAACTGTAATTTATATTATCTAGAGTTAAACTTATAACTCACTGTTCAAAATATCTAACTTCTGTAGATCATAGTTTATCATATGTTTGAACTGGTTTTGTCTAATAAAGAACAGTGCAGGACATATGCCCATTTTAAAATATTTTATGTTAAAACTTTACCTATGTTTAGAAGGTAAAAGTATAGTGAAGTCACTGGGCAATTCACAATTTTAATGTTTTATTCCTGTACGGACAAAACATTATTTTGACATATAACCAAAATAAAACAATAACTCTCTTACAGTCTTTTTTAAACTAAATCTTCAAAAAAAAATTTAAACCCTGTAAGTACAGTCTACACTGATCACATTCTCACTGGATGAGTTACAATTCAGATGTCCAACAAACACAATTTCTAACGTGGCAAGTATTCATGGCTGCCTGTGTGCAATCACTGCAAGTATCACATTTATTGGTGAAGTTTTCAGATCCATGAACTGATACCTGAGAAGAAGCAAGAAAGTTAGTTTTCACTCCTGGGAATGGCTGTGAGGAGCAAAACCCAACCTGTTATTTTCTTTGTCTTTCCTTTTACCCAGCCTTTTTACCACTCCAGCTTTCTGAGCAGAATCCATTGTCCATGCCAACACTGGCAGGATCTCTATGCTTCCCTGAATGTGTGTGTGTGTGTGGGGGGGGTGTTTGTTTTTAAAAGACACAGGACAAGAATTTTGAAAAAGTATTTCTTGGGGCCCAAGTGCAGTTAGCCATGAAGGTTTATGTTTAATTATTTTAGGCCTTGGTGTGCATAACTGAGCACCAGCTCATGAATAGTGGAGATCAGTGTGTACACTAATTTATGGGATGGCATACTTGTGTAAGACTGGGCCCTGGGTTGCACTTTCATAGATATGAGGAAGGATCTGGATCAGGGCAGCCCCAAGACTAGCCAGATTTTCTAGGAGCACGGTAGGACAGGAAGTGACTGAGATGCACTCAGGTGTCTCAAGAATGTGCTAGAGGAAGGAAGATGTCCTCATGGCAAGAGCAGTATTTCAAGAATGAAATGAATGGCAAGGCAAGGTGGAAGAGCCTGTCCACTTAGCTTTGTTTGAAAAACTGTTGATTTGGAATGCACATGATAAATTAACTTCTGTCAACCTAGTTTTTCACAGTAGTCAGTTATCTAAATAAAGATACAAATTACTCCAGTGGCCACTTCCATGTTTTAAATTACCCATCAGTCTATTCCTTTATTCAACACTTGTCATCTGTCTTGAACATTTCCTTGCTGGAAGATGGATCTTAGGATGACAGCACAAAGATGCCTCAGATGCCATTGCTACCCATCAATAGCTCTTGTCATAGTATAGGAATCAACCCCACTTGGCCTTCTTTCTTTCCTTCGCTAGTAATTTCTCCAAATGTGAACACCTGATTGTACTGTCAACATCATCAGTGCTGGTGCAGACCAAGGCGGCTATGGGAGGTGTTCTCTACTGTAACTTTTTTTTTTGTTGGGGGGGTGGGAAGACTGGCAATCTCCATGTAACATTTATTTCAAGGAGTCTCCTTTTAAGGGCACTTGTTGAAGGAATTATAAATTCTCTATGTTTGAGTAGAATGCATGGCATAGCAAAGGGAGGAGAAGTACTTGTCAGATAATTCTGAGCTATATGTCATGGAAAAGAAAGAGAAATAATGCCACATCCAACGAAAGATGTTATTTGAGAAAATAACAACAAACAATTGAAGTAACCCAAGTTACGCTTGTAGTGACCAAATCTGTAAAATTATTTTATATCATTAGGATTGAAGGTGCGGTTTCAACACAAAAATATACTATAGAATACTTAGACAACTGTAACTTTTCCACATGGGAAGAAATAGTTTTCAATGGCTTTTTTTGGGTACATTTTAAGTATATTTTAGAGCATTATATGTGGTTATTTAGTTCAATTATTAATGAAAACATATGATTTATCTTTAAAAATTATCAATTTTAATGTAACCTATGGTGGTGAACTATTACAGTAGCAAAAACATAATTCTTTAAATAAACTTAAATTTAAATAAATTTAAGTCCCACACAACTGTGCAAAGTAGAGAGTGCATTATCTTCACTTATCAGATGGAGAGACTAAGCCTGTGACTTCCCTGTGCCCACACATACTAGAGATAAACAGAACCAAGGTGCCTTGCAGTTCCTGGTGAAGGATGCTTTCCACCATGCCACAGTACTGTTCTGTGATCTTTGCCCATAATGTTTGAAAATAGACTCCCATGTGTAAAGTAGGAGCACTTCTCTAGCTACAACCCAATAACAGGTGCTCGAAATGTATGGCTTCCCCTTATTTATTATAAGTCACAAAGGAGTAAGTAAATGCAACCTATCCGAAACTTGCTGAAAGTATACAATTTTATGATCTAACAGTAACTCACATGTCACTTCTTATTGGGAAATGGCTTAGATTGCTCTTTCCAAAAAAAATATTTCTAATAATATATGGACTGTGGCTGAACTAATTTGCATTGCGATAAAACTTCGTGAAGGGGTGTACTGAGTTGCCAGCTCTCCCAGACAAATTTGACCACTGATACTTGATTTCAATTCTCAACAAAGTGATTCTCAGTAGATAATGAAGACATGGTATTTCTTCCACCTTCTTTAAATTCATAGCTAGAAAAAAAAAGTTTGTGATCATGTGTGAACTATGTCATTGTTAAACCACTGCAACTTAATTTTTTGTGTCTTGTGGTAAAGACAATGCAAGTTATAAAATTTTGCTTTTCTTTTTCCAAAGAATTTTCACTGGTCACTGATAGGTAACATGGTCATATCAATTACTTCATGGGAAGCAAAAAAGTTGTAAAAGGGGTCGTGTGGCAGAACTAGTGTTTGCCTGTAGCATTTAGTGTGAGATTGGAATGAACTGGCATAGAGGACAGAGATTCATGGGAGAAATCCAAGCGGATGATGGTGGGCTGTTACGAAGTAGTGCAACATAGAGACAATATATTCTGTAGGAATAGTTACACTGAGTGAAGGGTTAGGGCAGCAGCAGCCCGCTGGAGCAGCCTTATGCTAGCTCATGGATGCCAAGTGTGAGCATCTCCTTCCAGCTCTACATTCACTGATGAAATGTTCCTGGTCTTAGCTGGAGAAAGAGCATTTAATCATAGAAACCGGAAAATGCTGTAAATGAAGCCTCTGAGACCACTTATCCTCAAGCCCAGATGAATGTTTATCAGTACGTCTATGGCAGTGTGTGTGTGTGTGTGTGTGTGTGTGTGTGTGTGTGTGTGTGTGTAGTTTTGAACAGGGTTTGAGGATGTGGAGTCCTCCACTCATGCTCAGTTCTTAAAATTCTGTCCTTAAACTCTGCTCAAACTTTTCTCTTCAATATCTACTGCCCCTGTTTGCAGCCTAATTATCTTTTTCTTATACCGCTCACAAGGTTCCTGGTCTGCATGTTGAGAGTGTTGACCCATGAAATGCATAGTTTAATCATATCAAGAACTGTTTTCTAAAATACATAATGAACACACTTGCGTTCGTTATCTTTTATACCAATTGTATACAGAAAAGGCTCACAGTCCTCAGCATGATTTCCCAAGGTCTTTATCCTCTCTCCCACCAATATTCCCGCTTTTGTCTTAATACCCAGCAACCTTTCATTACTTCTCATTCTATGTTCAGTGTTGTTGAGATAAGCACAAATTCTATTTGTCACTTTGAGCTTGTTGTTGTTTTAGAATATCTTGCATTTATTTGTTGATAATTTATACACATATACAATGTATCTTGATCGTTTCTAACTCCAACTTTCCCTTCCCAAAGTTTGGGTCATAATGTCTCCACTGTGTGAGATGTTATCCTGCACTGTGATGGTTAGTTCTAATTGTTAACTTGACTCACTCTAGAATCTCCTGGGAAGAGAGTCTCAATGAAGGTCGAGTTGAAGTTGGCCTGTGATCATGTCTGTGGGGGATTGTCTTAATTATATTAATTGGTGTGGGAAGAAGACATCGCCCACTGTGGGCGAACCCACTCTTCATGTTTGGGTTCTGGCTGTGTAGTGTATGGAGGGGTGAGCACAAGTAGGCATGCAGGGATATATTTCTCTCTGCTCTTGACTGTGGGTGCTTCAAGTTCCTGCTCTGCCCCCCTGCAGTGACAAACTTGAATTGTAATTTGAGTAAACTCTTTCTATCTTAAACTTACCTTAGCTGGGGTATTTTAATCATAAGCAACAGAAATGAAACTAGGATACATAAACCACTGATCACATTGACCATTGTTTTGGAAAGTCATACATGATTCCTCCCTCCTCACAATGGCTACATTGTGAGTTCTAACCTCTACACACAAGGCCACTGATTATACTTATGTCATTATATTGAAATATTACTCATTCTTTCCCTCTAAGAATCCTCAGGAGAAGGACAGCCTGGCATGCACTCCAAGCTCTACGTACACAGAAACTGGATGGGTATTTATTTAGTAACCAACTATTTAATATTTAACATGCATGTCAGACACTACATTTTCCAGTAAACCAGGAATATCCTCCACCCAAACTGGGAGATACTTTTGTTTCAGGCCATCGCTCCTTTGGCCTCATCAATATTGTTGTAGAGGGTAATGTTATCAGTATCATCATTTTTGCTACATTTATTCAATGTTACAGGCCTAGGCAGTGGGATTAACTATTTTTATGATGTCAAATAGCAAACTCAGAGCTTTTGATTATTAAATTCTTGCCCTTTATGGTAGCTACTCTTTTGCTTATTTCAAGAAGACTGTCAGTTCTTTGAGGATTGTGCCTTACTCAGAGCCAGTTTTAAATAAAATATTAACAGTTATGAATCATAACAAAATTCCAGTAGCAAAATTTATTGAGAATGCATACTACTTCTTATGGCTGACATCATCTAAACATCTCAGTGTGTTATTCCAATAGATAGCATTATCAAACCTACATTAAGATAAAAGTTATTTCTTCAGAATAAATTACCAGACTCAAAATTACCCCAAAATTTCATATTTTCACTTTTTATTTACTATTTAAAATATTTATCAGTTAGAAGAGCTTAGGATATATGTAGATTTTGCAAGAATAAAATAAAGTGTCCATATATCCCATCTTCAGTTTCTGTATTGTCAAGTATGACAACTTTATCACAATTACTGAAAAGATATAGAGCTTATACTTGATGATTTACTTGGTGTTACATGATAATCAGTCACAGTTTGCTTCTCTTTTGTTGCCATGAAACACTGACTAAAAACAAGTTGCAAAGGAAAAGGGATTATTTCATCATACTATTCAGGTCACACTCCGTTACTGGGGGAAGTTGGGGCAGGAACTCAAGGCAGGAACTTGGAGGCAGGAACTGGAGCAGAGACCATGGAAGAACATTGCTTTCTGGCTAGTTTTCTGCAGCTTGCTCAATTGGATTTCTTACACACCCCAGGCCCAATCGCCCAGGGGTGACACCACCCACAGTGGGCTGGGCCCTCCCACATCAATCAGTAATCAAGAAAATGTCCCACAGACACACCCATGGGCCAATCTGATAAAGACAATTCTTCAGTTTAGGTTCCTTCTGTCTAGTTTGTGCCAACTTAACAAAACCTAGCCAGAGCAACTAACCTCTTGTCAGTTCAAAACACAAGTACATCACTACTAAAACACAACTTGTTCTTTCTGGTTCATCCCCAAGACCTCGTGTTAATCCACAATATTAAAGCATGGCATCGATATTAAAAAGTCCCACAATTTTTTAAAAATTTTCAAACACTTAGCACATTTTCAGTGCTAAGGATAAAAGTCAGAGCATCATGAATGCTTTTTGTACTCTATATTCTACCCCCAGCTAAACCCTCAGCCCTCACATGACAGGTGCGCCTATGCACAATCATTGATGTCTATGTGAGTCTCTAAATAAATTTGTACTGCTGTACCAAATTTTAATCTAGTGTCACGTGATCATTCCAGCCTCCTTCTTATGCTTCCCCACAAATTTACTTCTATATTAAGAAACTTGCTTTCTACCGTGTAACATCCATTTACTTTACTATTGAGATCTAGTGTAAAGATACGAATGTATCAGAACTATTGGGTCATTCCACTGTGGGAAACAGAAGATGCTACCTGTAGGCAGTCAGTTTGTCTTAGAATTTTAAAATGTTCTTTTTTGTTGTTGTTTATTTTATAAGACTTTCAAAAACTATATTTTGATCATACTCTTAACCTTCTTGAAGTTGTCTACCACCTCTGGCTCTTACAATCTTTCTATTTTCTTGAGCTTTGAAGGAAGAGGGATGATAAAGATATCCAATTTAGGGCAGAGTGATCCAAGATCTCTCACCCTCTACACATTTCCTATTCATGGATCTCTACACTAATTACGTCTACTGAACAAAAAGGTGTTTCTGAGGAGGGTTCATCAATGCACTTTTCTATGGGTATAGCAATACATCGTTAAGAGTGGTTTTATCACTGTGTTCATTTATCAGAAAAAAAATTGTAGTAGGGATTCCCCTACAGCTTATGACCTATCTAGTCTCAGGTTTCTGGCCTCATTAAAATTGTCAAGTATGAGTTGTATCTTTAAATCCAGGTGCTTTAAATCCAATTTTAGAAGTTATCTTGTTACCCCAATAACATTTCCTGCCATTATTACGCCAGGGGACATATCTTGCAGACAGGTTGTTATCATAGTTCACAGGGCTCATAGATTGGTGATCACTTTTCTACTCTGCTATTGTGAGTAGCGTCTTCCAGCACTGTGAATGCTGGCCAGTAGGGGTGGGGTGGAATGCCTGCTTGCTTTCTCCATGTCCTATTACATTAAGTATGTGTTGTTTGCATCAATAGGGTCTTATCATCAGCTTGTTCAGGCTAACTGATGGCAAAGGCCATTTGCCTTAGTCTGACTGAATATTCATTTTGGTCAGCAAATTATACTCTGACCCCATTCGGTGAGGTTCTTCTGAGATAAGGAAGACAAGGAGTTAGGTATGAGATAACCAAGAAAGGTTGTATATTGATGACTAAGTTTCCGGTTAGATAAGAAATTAGATATGGATCTGGTAGCACTTAGGAGGCAGAGGCGGGCAGATCTCTGAGTTCAAGGAACAGCCTGAGCAAGTTCCAGGACAGGCAGGACTACACAGAGAAACCTTTTCTTGAAAAAACAAATAACTAACTAACTAACTAACTAACTAACTAACTAACTAACTAACTAACTAACTAACTAAGATGTGAAGGAATGAAAGGAAATTCCAGATGGATCTAGACAGATGTGTCTATCAACAGAATGCCTCATTCTGGCTAAATATCCTTGAACCTGCAATTAGGTTCTTCTTGAAATAGTAAAAATGAAGGCACCGGGAACTTTCAAATTTGACATACATGCACACTAATGAAGAATTAGCATCTCCCAAAGACCCTGACATTATGATAATATTTACATGGTTGTTTCGCATCCTTATCTCACTGTGGCATTTAAAGAGGATTATGGGAAGATTCACCTTAAAAGTATAATAATGCACCATGATTTGGACAAAGAGGAAAAGGTCATCTTACCCCAGTAAATATGCTACCCACTTCAGAAATACTCATACAAAATTCTTCTTAAAATTTCACAATGCGCTTGAGGTCAGTTTGTTCTCATCTTTGTATGGCATTTACTATTCTCTTTGCCCTGCTTTGTTAAATAAGCTGCTGCTGAAATTGTCTGTGTCTTCTCTGAATTCTTTCTTTTAAGAAGAACCAGGGGAAACCTTCACTTGATAGTAGCTCTCAGTATCTTGTAACATAACTACATTCTCTTGTGGCAGTCTGTATTTATTTATTTAACTCTTAAAGGGCACTTTGGCTGTTTGCAGCATGCAGTGATTATAAGTAAAACTGTTACAAATACCTGTGTGAAGGATAAATACACTTCTATTTATCCAACTTTCCTTTAGTTAAAAGTACACTGTCAGATGCATTCTGAGTTTGACATTCTTAGCAGAAATGAGGCTTGTAATTTGATAAAGTCATACCACTAAGTCATGGGAGTTAATCAATCATGAGAGAGTTACCTTTCTCCAGATTGCTTTCCTTTTGTCTGGTTTGCTGCCAGGAGTCACCATGTCCCTGTGTCATTCTTTGTTTTGGACACACAAGTGTATCTCTTGCTCTAGTGAAATTTGGTTTACCAGAGAATAAATAACAAAAAAATTTTTAAAGCTGTGTGCTCTTGCTGCTCCTGGGAAATTTACTTGTACCTGTCCAAAAACCAAAACAAAACAACAAAACAAACAAACAGACAGCCTTGAACCAGACTTCCAGGCAGATCCAGGTTCCTTCTAAAAGTGCTAGTCCCAGAAGGCCTCGGTGGGAATTGAGATGGAGTCATGTGCAGCTTTTGGGATGATTATATGTTTTTAAGTCAGGAGAGTGTCTAGGTCTCTAATATCTAACAAAAACAATAAAAAAAAAAACTGCCACCATCCTTTGATTTAAAATATCTTCTACCATACATATATCCCAGCTCATCACTTCTAATCTGTCCTCCCCCTACATCCCTGGGCATGAGCACATTTAGCCAATTTCACTTAGCTTCGGTTTCCAGTGCTTTGCTCTTTATTTCCATCTGAGGTGTCATCAGAATGGCCTATGTTGTCTGTATTTCTGCTGCTGGCGACCATTTAGGTATAAAGATATTTCAGCCATTCTTCCCCAAATTCTCTCTGCTGCATCACAGCAGCTCTAACTGTTCCTGGGAATTCTAGATTTTTTTGTAGCTAATCCTTGAAGTTCTAGTCTCTACCCATTATCCTACTCCAAAGCCATTTCCATATTTCCAAGTATCTGAAATAACCATAGTCCCAGTTCTCATTATTTTCTGTCTTAGTCTGTTTCATGCTGCTATAAAAGAATACCAAAGACTGAATAACTTGTAGAGAACACAGATTTATTTATTACAGATCTGAAAACTAGGAAGCCTACCATCAAGGACCAATGAGGCCCACCCCTAGCCCCCATGCACACATCATTCCATGTTAAAAAAAAAAGTAGACAACTAGGGCTGGAGAGATGGATCATTGGTTAAGAACACTGGCTGCTCTTCCAGAAGACCCGGTTCAATTCCCAGGTCCCACCTGGCAGCTCACAACTGTCTGTAACTCCGGTTCTAGGGGATTCAACACCCTCACACAGACATACATGCAGGCAGAACACTAATACACATGAAATAAAAATAAAGTTTTTTTTTTTTAAATAGACAACTAAGAAGTGTTTGCTGTGAGAGACCAAACTCACAATTTAAAATGCTTTGTAACTTAATCTATTCGTGAAGGCGGAGCCTTCATGACTCACACAACTGCTTGTAGGCTTCACCTCTCTCCCTTGCTGTATTGGGGTTTAAGGCCCAACGAGTGAACTTTGAGAGATCTACTCAAACCATAGCAGCAAGCTTTGGTTCTGTACAATGATTGGTACCTGTAAACCACGTGTGAATTAAGTAATGACTGTAATCTTCACTCTAGGTAGTAGAGCTCAAGGATGGATACGTCCTAAGACGTTGTTTCTTCTAGTATGCTTGAACAGCTCATAAGTATAAATAAAAATTACACTGCTCTGAAGTAAGGCAGACAAAGTGATAAAGCATAGTTGCTACTTCGCCCTTGACATTGATCAGGGCGTTTCCACGATTTCCTTGTGAGACAGGCGCCCCCTAGTGAATAAGGAACTTAAATTGGCCTCCACCGTAGGAGAGAGGCATCCACGAAACTCTTGAGTAAAGCTGCTTTAACAATTTCACATTATATCAAATAAGCAAAGACCGTGAGGATTTGTGAGGTAAAGGTAAGTAAGAATCTGTTCTCCCTAAAAATACCCATGACTCCAAGACAATAGAGAGGCAGCATTCAATACTACAAGCAAATGAAAAACTAACAGTTGTGCTACCCAAAAAATAAATAAATAAATAAATAAATAAATAAATAAATAAATAAATAAATAAATAAAATGGGACTTGACTAGAATTCTTTATAGTTACTAGAATCATACCTAGGAATAGAGATAGGAGAAATTCATCAACCTGAGAAACAAGTTTGCCAAGCAGATTTGACAAATTAATAAATCATATATCGTTTGGTTGATTCAGAATAGAGCACTTAAAGAAGGCTATGGGTGGCCCCAGTTATACAACAAAGCCACGACTTTTCATTACCTTTTCTCTTTCTACTTAAATAACTCCTATTACACCCTGAAAGGTGTAAGCTATAACTTTGCAACCATAAATATTTACGACTTGCTATATAGAGCACTGAGTTAGGGCTCAGGTACTACTCACGTCAAACAGTGTCAGGCATTTGACTCAGTGACCTTTAAAATAAACACTCTAAGTCAGCAAGTGAAGAAAAGCACGTCTAATTAAAGAGCAGATGAAAGTGTTATTGGACCACTCACTAACCCTAACTATCAAAATAATATAGGGTTAAAAATTTTTATTTGGTTACTTTTCACAGGGATGCCTTTCTTCTTTCAAGTCAATTGCCCTTTGTCTCCTCAGCACCATTCTTTCAGATTGACCTGATGGTCTTCGGGTCCAAGCATACTTTTTAACCTAGTCTTACGGCGCCCCCGTCTCTAAACTACCGGCAGCCTAATACTTGGCACAATTACATCGCTTTGACCGGTCCGCGCGTGTTGAGTCTACTGTTCCAAGTACTTGCAAGGATTTAACTACCCGCTAGTGTTATTTATGGGATGACCCCAGATTGCTCGCCTTGGCCGCTGCAGAAGACAAATGACATTCCTTTAGAGCGAAGCCACCTGCATTTCCTGGTCTGGGCGACAAACACGTGCCAAAGGCGAAGACAGCAAAAAAGCACAAGTGAAATGGAGGTGAATGACAGGACCTGAAACGCCTCCCCTACTTCATCTTTGTCCACAAACTCCCCCCTCCCCCTTTTTTCCCCTCCCGGTCTCCCGCGTTGCATCCGGCGGAGCAGAGGTAACCGTGGGCAGGCGGGCAGGGAAGGAGGACACAGGCGCGGGGAGGTGGACTGGGCACGAGGTGTCCCCCTCCGGCGTTCCTGTGGGCCAGGTGGCGGCCGGGGGCAGGCCTTAGCGCGCCTGCGCAGGCCGGCCACCACTCGCGACCGCAGCATCCCCGCGCCCGGGGCGAGAGGAGGCACCGCCCCGCCCCGCGCGGCCACGTGATGCGGGCGAGGGGATTGGAGCTGCGGCAGCGCGCGGCGACAGAGAGGAGCAGCGCTGGGCGCTCGTGGCGGGTCCTCCTCCTCCTCCTCCTCCTCCGCCCTCCGGCTTCTTGTCTCGGCTGCTCGCCGCTGCTCGCCGCCCGCATCCCCATCCGCGGCGCGCCGGGAGGAGGAGGAGACGCCGCCTGCCAGCAGGGTCCTCGCCGCAGCCGCCCGCCGTCCCCCGGGGCCTCTCCTCTCGCCCGCTGCTCGCACCTCTCCGCGCCACGATGGGGCTGCTGGACTCGGAGCCCGGCAGCGTCCTGAACGCGGTGTCCACGGCTCTCAACGACACCGTGGAGTTCTACCGCTGGACCTGGTCCATCGCAGGTACAGGCGAGGGGCCTCACCCATCTTCGCTGGGTGCTCCGCTGGGCTGCCCACGACGCAGACGCCAGCCCCCGGCCTCAGCGCCCGGCAAGGCCCTGCGCCCCCTACCCGGCACCCTGAGGCTGTTGGGGGCGCCCGGGGTCCCCGCAGACACGGCGGCGTGGGCGCCTCGGTTGTGCACTGGTTAATGGGATGCCAACGTTAAGGCTCCCTCCTTCCTCCCCCTACACTCCCATCTCTTCAGCCCCGCGGATGCGAGAGCTGACTTACCAGATGCTGCCAATACAGCCAAAGAACCACCCCGCCCTGACGCCCGCAGTTCCCGAGCTCGCCTAGGACTTCTCTTAGGTTCTGGTAGTCCTTGTAGAGAGAGTGAGGCCTGGAGACGGAGGTCTCAGACCAGTACCTGTCTCTGCTACTTCATGAAGGCTTTGACAAAACACCCATATCTTCTTCCGTTTAGCTAACCTCTTTGTAGTAAAATTTGGACTAAAAAGTAAAATAGCATTATTTAGCTCCCCGAAGGACGTTAGTTTTTGGGTTTGTTTGTTTGTTTGTATTTGTTTTGTTTTTTGTTGTTGTTGCTCTCCAGTAGCAAATGTGGTCGGCGAGCGTCTGCGATGGCTTTGCGCAGTGCAGTGCCGTCAGGGGGAGGGGAGGGGAGGGGAGGGGAGGGGAGGGGAGGCAATCTTTGGGAAGGGGGTCTCCGCAGCAGCACCTAGAGGTTGGCCCCGAAGCCTGCGTAAGTACAGTAAGCTGAAACTTTCCCTTTAGCTGTTCAGTTTTCAGAGCAGGACCGTCGCGTAGTTTTCCTAGCAGAAGTAATTGTAACATTAATAAATGTTCACGGTTTACCGTTTCTTCGTTTCCTTTTTTTTTTTTTTTTTTTTTTTTTTTTGTTGTTGCTTTAAAAAGTTTTCAAAATCTTAAACATTACGTTTAAAGGATTCTAGGAGTGGATTTATGATTTAAACTTCTGTTGTGTGTTTGCAGCGTGGCCCTGTATTCTGGCAGGGGATGTTAACAATATAGGTTATGATAGCTGTCATCTTTAGAAGTGAAAAGTTTCTTCTCGTAGTCTTTGTTGCTAGGACAAACAAGACAGTGGGCTAAGGCATGAATAGAGTATGCTTTTTGAGGTATGTGCTGTGGACAAATGCTTGCTGGAGTTGTCTCTGTGTGAGATAAATGACTTTTTTTACACGTAGGTTTCATTGGTTTGTTTAGAAAACCTCGGTATGTCTCCTGAGATCACACATTTTGATGCCAGGAGAGGCAGTAGCTCCCAAGCAGGGCAGCTGGAGATGTGCTCGAGGCAGCTGCAATGGGACGGCTCCTCCTTGGGTTTGTCTTTAATGCTATCTCACTGATACCTGCAATGCCCAGGGAAGAAGCACCCTTCCCTTCATCTCTGTGATACCGCTCCGAACATTGCATCAGAGCTTCCCTTCCACAACTGTGCAGAACATCAGACAAGCTCGAGGGCAGGTGGTGGTGTGGTCGAGGCCTTCCAGCTGCTTTGCACCCAGAGCCACACCTAGGAGTTCTCAGTCCTGTCTCTCAGCTCCTTCCCATCCAAGCGAGTTCTCAGCTCCGCAGCCACAGAAAGAAAAGTGGAGAGCACAGCTAGAACATAGCTTCCTGTCGTGGTTCATCAGAAAAAGATCCTGAATGGAGTTGGAAGTTTTGTGTGTTCACTCATGTGAAAGCTTGCTCCTATGCTATCATGGGCCAAGTTTGAGAAATGAGTATACATAGGGACACTCAAGTGACCTCTTAGTAGCAGGTCAGTGGGAAGGTATTCATCCATGCTCTTGACTATCCACTTACGAAACCTGAGACTGCTTCCTTGCCTCTGTGATGAGCTGCCTTATGCAGGGAGAGCTGCTTCTTAACCCACTCCAGGCTGGGTGGCTGGAGCCTGTTTGGCCTTGCTGCAGCATTGTTCAAGTTTGTGTTTGTTTGTTTGTTTTTAATACACCTGGAGCTCCTGTGCTCACTCCCCTTATTGTGTGTGCTCCATGTTCCTTCTGGGAAGCGGGTCACACTGCTCCTCTTCAAAGAGCACTTACTTCTCCCATGGATATTGAAGGGGGGCTGCAGGGTAGAAAGGGAGGCTTATTCAATGATGTTGAAGAAAAGTGGGTGAGTCAGATGTTTGGAAAGAGGGAAATAAAAATGGGTGGGAGACAGAGGTACTCTTGAGAAATGTTGCAGAGTGTGATGAAAGGATGAAATTATTCAGGAAGAGCAAGCTGAGCTAGGCGCCATGCCCTGAGTGCCTCACTGTAGGTGTGCAGTGACTTCTCTTCTTTTTACTAGCTCCATGGGTTTTTCTCTCCTTGAAGTTCCTACATGAGCAAAGGAAAGTAATCCTATTTTGCATTCTTTTATTAAGAAGTCTACAGGTTTGTGGAGTATGTTTGACAACCTAAGACTTTTTTTTTTTTTTTTTTTTTTTTTTATTTTTTTTTTTTGCCTTAGAACAAATAGCTTCTGGAAAAATATAACTTTGAATTCTTCTATCACACAGTGCTATTTAATAAAACACAGCCAAAGGGAGAGCTACAAACCAGACTTTTCAACAGCATCCATAGCTAGCAAATAATGAATTTTTGTGCTCCCAGGAACAAGTCACTTTTATTGTATCACTTACACTTTTTATATAGAAATTTAAGATCTAAAAGACTGCACTTTTAGGAAAGAACAATGAAAATAAATTTGACTTTCCTAAACATTTAGATGCTTGCAACAAAGACGTTACTGTTGGTTATACCGGAGGAAAGCATCGGCTGATGAGAGACTTTATTTCAGTTGCTCATCTTGGGAGCTCCAGATGTCCCTGCGTTTGTTTCTTCTTGATTTTACTTCATATTTGTGAAAATGATTAGATTCAAAAAGTACAACTAATTAAACTCATATGTAAAAACTTAAATTGAAACATTCAACTTAATCTCCCTCCTCTGTTAAGGGCGACATTGTCCACTTTATCTGTTTCTGCCATTTTTCTTCTGGCTGCTTGGTTTCTTCATGGAACATGGATACATGCTTATGTGTCACTGAAGTTCGGACTGATCTAGCTTCATGAATTTGCTCTTGAAGAGGCAGAAGGAAAAAGGGAATGTGGTCAGTAGTGTAGGAGGGAGGGTGTCTCCTAAAAGATGAGGACAGACTTTAGAAGCCAGGCTTATGTTGTCACTGAACTTACATGGCTGTTTAGGCCAACATGTACTTGCCATGGGAAATAAAGGTCAGGGACAGAGACAATAGGTCACTAGGTTGACACTTATGAAGTCTAAGGGAGTCATTGCCATTCTGCCCCTCTTGAGATCCTTGTTTGAGGGCCCCAGGACAATTGGGATCCTTGTCTACTGTTATCTCAGTGTTCCCACCCTATGTGTCAGTCATGAGTGGTGAAAGCAGCCGAACCAACTGGCTCGGTTCTGATGATTTTTATTTATTTATTTATTTATTTATTTATTTATTTATTTATTTATTTATTTATTTAGCAATTTCCCACAGGCTGCTTAAGTCAGCAGTGAGGACAGTCAGAGAATGTTTGAGTTGGTAGGCTAGGGCGAAGGTGGCAGAGGCAAAGGGAGCAGGTGCCGACTGAACAAGGGAAACCAGGACTTCGAAAGGACCAGTGAGTCATCTGGACTTGCTGTGGGCAGGGATGCTTGATTCAGCCATAATAAGCTGGAGTCAGAGGAGGTTTATCCTATGGCTTCCCAGGCTGCAGGGGAGGAACACAGGCTTTTAAAATGTCGTACAGCATGTTGATATTCATTTTATTTGACACAGTTAATGTGCAGTTTTCATCTGTGCTAATTTCTAAAGTAGGCTTTATGTTTGGATTAGATGGGAGATATGCATATGTGAGAGAACACTTGTTCTCTCTCTCTCTCTCTCTCTCTCTCTCTCTCTCTCCTCTCTTTCTCAGCAAGGGTTAGGGTTTAAGGCAGGGTCTTGATGCATGAATCAGGCCAGCTCTGAACTCACCATGTAGCCAAGGCTTGCCTCATGATTTTTATGCTTTCATTTCCCAAGTACTGTGAATACAGGCTTGCACACTGGCATGAAAACAAAAGTGTGGAATATGTCCAGCTTCTAGACTCTCCCCTAGTCAGTGTTGTTACTGAAGTCTTGTCTCATACCCTCCGTGAAGCTTCTGTGAGGGCCAGACAACTTTAGGGGTTTTGGTATGTTGATAGTTTTCCTTTATCACTGTCCTACTTGAGACAGCACACACTTAAACTGAAATGCCTGATACTCCTGTGCATTCTCCATGCACAGCATGTAGCAGAACACCCCTCCTGGACAGATCCTAGCACAGTTCTTAGACTGGTGTCAGGACAGTTTTTTTTTGTGATTAGATTCTTTCATGTAGTGAGACAGATTTTAAGAATATAAAAGTCTTAGACGATGGCTTTGTGATCTTCTAAGGTACAAAGTTCTTGGTCATCCTTTCTAAAATTCAGTGTATTTTTAAGAGGTTTAATAATGTCACATGGCACTAGTACATATGTCATGTTAACATACCTCATAAATAATATGAATGATTTAACATAAGTGTGACTTTTCGTCTGAGCCCCTGCTCTTGCATTAAGCATATGTTTCTGTGAAGAGAGGTTATCTAATGAGGTATATCATTCCTCAATTTCCATGCCTGTGTTTTTTTTCCAGCTAGTACAACATTTTGTCTATAAATAAACCAAGGTTTTTCTGTATCAGAGTCTATAATTTAAAAATCATATGGGTCTTGACACTCAGAGAAGGCGGGAAAAACGTAGCTTCTAGAATCTGCTTCTGGATTAGCTTTCTAATGTGCTCAGGAGGTATTTCTCCACACACAGGCCTGTAGCTCTCGCCAGCTTGGGAATGTCCTTATCCCTGAGTGAAAAGAATGCTTGCCCACATCCCTTTCTCCTTTCAGCATTCTCGTGCTCATTTCCCTCCGTTTACCTCTCCAGACACCATATAACTCGGCTTCCCAAACCGTTGCCCACATGGGAGGCTGGAGCAGCTGTGGGTTCTGACATGGAACCTTGTTTTTAGCAATCACTTGCCTGTTAGCTTGTGCCATTTTTTTTTTAATGACTCTAGTCCTGAATGATATACACCATCCTCATGAGCTGCCCCTTCATTTTATGCTTTCTCATCAACATGCCCAAGAAAATGTCTCTCTTGCTCTTAACACAGTGGCAAGAGAGGACCCCCTTGTTTTAGCTTTGGTTTTCATCTTTGAGAGACAGTGTCAGTGATGTAGTCCAATCCTTGAGCTTGTGATTCTCCTGCCTCAGTTCCCACCACACCTGGCAATCTCACATAGTTTTGATTAGTGATATCTACTGGGAATAAAGTTTTAGATAACACTAAATTGCAGGCAGTGTGCCCTCTTCTCCACACTCTGTATGTGTGTGAGGAGGTGGGCATCAAACTTCAGGCCCTCACACATGCTAAGCAAGCACTCTACCATTGACTTTCACCCCCAGCCCTGCAGAAAGTTTTTTTTTAATTACTTTCATCAGTCATAATTTCAGTCGATGCCCACTAAATCTAATGAATCAACTATCAAATCATTTAGTAGCACACAGCAGAGATATACAGTCAGATAATTGTTCTTTTCTTCCCATTGCACATGCAGAAACATTTTGGTGTGGGAGTTAAGGGTAGCCTGAGATTCAGCTGATCCAGCTTCAGTCATGAGGCCACCGGTGCTGAGTGTAATGAGAGTTTGGACAAGCCTTTTCCCCCCAATGTCCTCAGCATTTTCACCTATAAATCTAGAGGACTGAATTAAGTAATACTCTTTTAGGATCTTCCTGGATCCAAAGTTGTATTATGTAGAGTTCAGGCTGGCCTTGAACTCAGAGAGATCCACTTGCCTCTGCCTCCTGAGGGTGGTGATTAAAAACATGTGTCAACATGCCCAGCTGGATCCATAGTTCTGTGTAAATGCTACTTTTCTGTTCTTTGAATAGAGAACAGTTTCAGAGACATATATGTCAGTTATTAATTTGAACTTTTTAAAAATTATTTCAGTGCTTTCCAAAACCTTTTCAGTACATCCGCATTAGTAAAAACAGTAGGTTTGTAATTAGTCATTTTTGCTTTGCCTTGCTTGTTCTGCCAGGTAGAGGAGTAGAGAAATAAAGGTCACCGGGCAACTGCCCGAAACAGCTCTGTGTGTGATGCCACATAACCACAGCTGTTTAAGTATCTCAGCATTGCACGAATAACCAAGTGAGCTAATTTGCCAAAACCAGGGCTAGTAACAGAAAAAAATATAAAGTGATCTCAATTGCATAGTAATTCTATCATGTGTGTGCAGCTTCTAAAGATGGCTTCTTATGTACTCTGGACAAGTTAACAGCATTTCTTTCTGTCTTTTTTCTTTTCTTTTTTTTTTAAGGATTTGATTTTTACTTGTGTATATGTGTGTCTCTGAGTGAGCATGTGTGCATGTATTCGTGTGTGTGTGTGTGTGTGTGTGTGTGTGTGTGTGTGTGTGTGTGTGTAAAAATATACTTTTGGCAGCCAGAAGGGGGCACCAGAGCCCTTGGAGCTGGAGTTACAGGTGGTTGTGACCTACCCACCCATCTAGGTGCTGGAAATCAACTTGGTTCCTATACAAGAGCAGCAAATCTGCCTAACCACTGCCATCCTTCAGGTCTCTCATTGCTACCTGTACCATATGAAAATTTAACTACAGAGTGCATGACATCTACTGTGAGATCCTCAATGTAATCTGTTTTTTTATCAAATTTTCATAGAACAATAACAAATATAAGCCAAAACTCATTATTATTAGCTTTATTTTTATTTTAGAAAAATACTTAATTTTCTATATCAATACTAAACCTTTCAAAGATATGTATTTTATATTTGATAATTTCCAAAAAAAATTGGAAGCATGGCTTAAACTATTTATAAAACTGCTAACATATGTATGTCTCACAGGAAGGGAAAAACAAAAGAAACTAAATGATTTTGATGTAAGTCTGTGCCTCGATGAATCACTATATTTATTTAAAAACTCTTCTGTCATTTTCCTAGAGAAGATTGCCATTGCTAAGCAAATATCTTAGTATGGTATTTTGTTTGTGATTGTGTTTCATTTATACCTTGGGATTTATAAGACGAAATTCATCAGTCCACTGAAGAAATCATTTTCTGTCTGATGAACTCAGACAAGCTTTTGCAATTCTGAGTTGGAACATTTGAAGGAGTCAGCATTTCTGTTTTCTTTTTTATTTATCAAATGCAAACTCAGGCACACATACGTGTATTAAAGCATTTCACATTGGTCATTCTGTGTTGATAGTTGCACTGTACCACAGCCAAGAGGTAGGAACAACTGAAATATACCAATGATGAATGAGCTACTGAATGCAGAATGTGGAGATAAAAGAATGTTTTTCTGTTTGGAAGGAAATTTTGGCACTATTTGTGGCTGACTCCAAGGGGCATTGAGTTCCAACACAAGAGAACAAAGATATGTCACCCCACTCACATGGGCTTGCTAAAGTAATTAATAGAAATAGAAATCAAAGCAATGTTTGCCAGGGCTGGAAAGGGACTGGGGGAATGGTGTTTGAGAGGTATGAAGTTTCCGTTTTGCAGTGAGAAACTAGCTGTGGAGATTGGCTGTATGACATTATGAGCATGCTTGCTAACACCAGCACGTATATGTAGCACAATTACCATGGTACATTTCATGTTTCACACCCAAGAAAATTCGTTGGGACACTTACAAGAACACAGTAAAACAAAAGAAGCAAGACATTAAAGAAGTGGAAAGGGTTCTGTGGAGGTGAGAGGTAGGGGCTAGAAAGGGAATGGGGAGACTGTGATTAAAGCATATCATATGCATGTATGAAAAACACAGAAATGAAACCATTATTATGTATAATTAATATAGGCTAATAAACAGGCAGGGTTCTACTTACTGTAAAAATTAATATAATGGCATTCTGAAACTTGGCCTTACTTCAATATTGGCTGGTAAAACAAATGCTTGTTTTTTGCCTAATGTAAAATAGCTTTATAAAGAGAAAATGGGGCGGGAGGGAGGGTTGACTGACTTAAAGAAGTGTCTGCTTGGCTAGCAAGCAGAGAGCAAGGAGGCAGAAAATTTTGGCTTTTCATTTTGCCGTAGCTTTACAGAAATACTAGAAGATAGGCCAGAAACATTTTATTTCCTTCTCTATGCTTACACGTCCCTGGGGCTCATAGAAATGAGGTAATGTGTTGTTTCGTTCCTAGCCTGATTGATGTTCGTGACATCATCACACCCGTCAAGAAAAAGGTCTTCATGGCCTCTTGCCCATGCAAGTTTTTAGTTTATCTTTTTTTCAGTGCCACCTTACCTATTTAGCATTACTAAATTTGTATTTCTGTAAGACACTAAATCTGACCTAAATCATAGTACTAACACGGGTAACAGAAAAGCAAATGACACTGTTAAGCTAGTCTATAAAATTAAACTAGTGGGCTGGAGGTGCTCAGCAGTAAAGAGCCTTGTTGCTCTTTCAGAGAGTTGAAGTTCAGTTCCTAGCACTTACATGGCAGCTCATAAACATCTGTGATTCCAGTTCCAGTGGCTCCAATGCCTGCTTCTGGTCTCTGTAGACACCAGGCATGTGTGCACTGTACAGACATATATGTAAGAAAAACATGCATACTTATTTTTTTAAACAGAAACTAAGAAGTATTTTCTTAGATAAATCTATATGCTTGACAGTACATATGGGACTATATATTTAAGATATAAAACATGTATCCTGAGATGAAGTTGTCTTCCATAAGGTAGAGTACATAGAACTGTTAAAAATTATGTTCAAAGTGATTACGAATTTATTTGCCAAATGGCGAGAGACAAGAGCTACCAACTACTGTTAACTAGTGAAAATTCAGGACGGGATAGTATTTTACCCAGTGAATATTTAGTTCATAGAACTGTTAAAGCCAAAGTGTCTCCTCCCCCACACGCATGGACCATGCATATGCAAATGCTGTAAGCCCTTTAGCAAGGTGGAAGCATCACTGTGATTTCCTTAAAGCTTTGAGATCACTGGCAACGCTCAGTGTTGCCTGGGCTGGTAGCCCCCAGACTCATCCAAGGCGAGCTCACAGAACAGGGAAAGGAGGGAACTGCTTGTCTGTCTTCTGGCCTTGACGTTCAAGATACACAGCATCATTTTTGTTTTCAGATCTCTCTGAGGACACAAATGCTTTTCCCACGGTATGTTTCCCTTTCTCTTAAACTGGCTTTAATGGACATGCTAGTTTTGAAACTATGGGTCAGACATCTCCGGCAAACCATAAAGTTCACTGCCATCCATGGAGTAGCTACTGCGGCAACTCAGGACTTTGTCAGGCTGCAGTTGTGCTTCTTGATCGATCCCTGTATATCCATTCTTCATAGTATCCCTTCAGGTTAGGTATTATTTAACTGTCTAGAGATGAAGAATGGCTTAGAGCCACACACCTAGAGTCTCAGAACCGGGATGGAAGGAAGATCCTTTTCCTATGATAGTTTCGTTTCTGTAAGGCAGCACTGCCTACCTATTCATTATCGCGACTACTGAGTGGTTGGTGGCTGCTTATTGAATGTCAGGCAATGCCAGTGCGTTGACCTTACCGTCACGTTTATTTAATACTTACGTTCTTCGGCTTGGGTGCCATTGTTATCCTCGTCTTCTCAGGGAGCAAACTGACTTTCCCCAGAGCTTATACATCAAAAACTTAACCCTCCCAAGTTAAAACTCAGGCTAAGCAGCCTTTGGCACGTATCTCACAGTGATCAGCTCGCCCTACAGTCTTTTGGTTTGTCCTTTGCAGCTTCTAAAGCCACTTTTTTTTTTTTTTGTCTGGATTCTGCAGGAAACTGCATGCTTTTCTCCTTTTCTCCCCTTAACTTTTACTATGATAGCTGTTTTAGACTCACAACCCAAATACTTTTCTCTCTGCGCTTTAGCTTTTTTCTCCATTTCCCCTCCCCCCTCATGTGACTGGTACACAACTGGGTTAGGAGGCCAGTCTGAAGTACTCTGAAGGTCACCTGCCCCCTCTGGTCACTAGATGATCTCTTCTTCCTAGCCTGCCAACTGCACTGACCTCCTGCTGCTTTCTCTGTCCCACTCTAGGTCTGTGTCTACCACTATGCTCTGTGAAAACCGATTTTCCCTCAGTGTTCATCCAAATGGTGCGTTTTCTCTCCCCACTCCTCAGGGCATTAAGAGTTAAAACAGAAGTTCCTCTTATGGAAGGAGAAGAGGTTCTGAGGATCCTCGGTCCCACCTCACCGCCCCGTGCGGAACCTGTCCTTGATTTCTTGAGTGCCTCTCAGATCCTTGTCCTCTTCTGTTCAAGTATTGAGAGCCCCTTCCTAGGTTCACCTCAGGATCTCTTATGTGGCTGACTTTGTACATTGAGAATCGTGTGTTAGGCCATACACTGGAAGAGGCCTTAAGGGGAGACTTTGTTCACTCTTCTTTACAAAGAGAAGATTGTTCATTAAGAGGTGGATGAAGACACAAAGCCTTCTTAAGGAAAAGACTCGAAATCAGCTTTTGGGGAAAATTTCAACATGACTGTGATTCTTTTTCTTTTCTTTCTTTTTTTTTTTATCACTGTGATTCTGTATAGTGAATGTAGCCTTTCTTTTTGTGTAAAGAGAAATGACAATCCACATCATCACTCAGAATATTAGCAGAAACAGATTTAATAAAAAGCAAAAACCAAAATCCAGGAGTTCAGCCAGGAGTGGTGGCACACACCTTTAATCCGGATGCTCAGCAGGCAGAGGCAGGCTGAGCTCTGTGAGCCTGAAGCCAGCCGGGTCCATACACTGAGCTCACTTACAGCTGTGTGTTTTAGTTCCCGGAGAAGGATGTAGTGTTTTTGAGAGTACCACTGAGGATGTAGTTCTGACATCAAGCAAACTCCCAAGGCTAGTCTGGTTAGTGGTCATTAGACTTGTGTTTTCCTTTTGATAATGGCAGATGACACAGATGTAGATGCTGTTAGAAGAAAAGAGAAAGTGGCTGGTTTCTCCAGGTAGAATCAACAACTAAATCTAACAAATCTGGGGCTGTGTTTTGGCAGGATGAGGATTCTGAGTTAATGCTCTGGGCTAAGGCGTGAGATTCTGTTTTCTGCCAGTCCCAGGTGATGGCATTTCACTGGTTTATGGACCACACTTTAATAGAAAAAGGAAGCGTAGTATTGCTACTTCCCTTTATGGTCTCACACTGTTCAATACGGTAGAAAAAGTAGAAGCATTAAATGAGCTGAAGTTATTACTTTGAAAAACAAATAATGGACCAGGCATGGAGGTGCATGGCTGTAACCCGATACTCCCTCCCTCTGCCCCTCTGAAGCTCTCTTTGTTGCTTATGCTATCCAGGTTGGCAGGGAATGTGTCATTTTCTTGCCTTAGCATCTTGATTAGCTGGGACTATGGGAGTGTGCCACACCCTAGGATCCAGTTCTTCTTGATGTAAGTCTTATCTTTTGCCCAAATATTTTGTGAGCCTTCCCAAGGCATCACCCATGACTCTTTCCTCCCTGCAATCCTGATGCCATCAATTCTAGGAATCTGGTCATTCTAAAAAGGTTTAATTTTTACCATTTTTTTTTTCTGGGCTGTGTGTGATAGTAGAATTTTGCTAGGAAAAAAAGAGTTCATTTTGGGTAGTGGAAATCCTGAGCTACAAGAAACAAACAAACACAAACAAAACAACTTCAGATCAGCCTTTCAGAGAAGAAGTAGACTATTAAGGTTTTCCAAGGATTCATTGTGATGACTTGTTTATAAGTTCACATTACCTGAACTACTTAAAAAACCACGGGATTACCAGTATTTTATTCTTTATTAACATTTGTTTTATGTTGCCTGTAAAAAAAGATTTTGAAAGTGGCCTTTCAGCATAATTTGAAAATTAAGCCAGCAAGGTCTGGAAGAATGGCTCATCAGATAAAGGGGCTTGCTGTGCAGGCCGGACAACCCGAGTTCAGTCCCCAGATCCTATGTATAAAGGTGGGAGGAGAGAACTGACTTCAGAGCATCATCCTCTGACCTTCACACACATGGCATGACGTGTGAAAAGGAAGGAGGGACTTTGTAGAATCCTTACAGGCTGGGAACACTTTAGTGCATTGAAGCTTCCCTTATCAAGCATTGAGGTAATGAGTTCTAAAGAAAGAAAGAAAAAGAAAGAAAGAAAGAAAGAAAGAAAGAGAAAGAAAGGAGGGAGGGAGGAAGGAAGGAAGGAAGGAAGGAAGGAAGGAAGGAAGGAAGGAAGGAAAGAAGGAAGGAAGGAAGGAAGGAAAAGAGAGGAAGGGATGGAGGGTTGCCACTATCTGACTCTTTTCTCTATCCCACCTCCGTGGCTGATTTGTTGCCATTTTGCCCTCTCTCCCTGTGTGACTCCAGGCATTTCATTTCAGTTCTTTCCCTCGCTGTCTGTGCACTTGCTTGTGACCTTAGTCTCTGATGTGATTCTCACGGTCAGTGGCTCCTCCCCCTATCTCCTGCCCTGGCAGTTCCTCTGCAGCCCCAGAGCCTCCTGCAGCCCTACCTCAGGACCACAAAGAGGGATGGACCTCAGACAGGGAAGTTGTCACACAGGGATGGACCTCACACACAGGGATGTTGTCATACAGGGATGGACCTCACACAGGGATAGACCTCACACACAGATGGACTTCTCACACAGGGATGGACCTCACACAGGGATGGACCTCACACAGGGATGGACCTCTCACAGCAATGGACCTCACACAGGGATGGACCTCACACAGGCATGGACCTCTCACAGGGGTGTTTAGCGTTTCCTGCTAACTTCCTGGACCTTCTCTTCTTGCTGGTATAGTCTACACTGTCCCGACTCTCCCACTGGGAAATATTCCTGGCCGGAAATAAGGCAGGAATCCCGACTTTTGCTTTCCCCTTTCCCTCCTTCCTCTATGATTGTCTCTGGATCTACAGAAGTTACCTTGGTGACTTTCCTGTTGTCTCCTGTCCGGAGCAATACTGGGAGCCCGGGATTCCATCACCTCATGCATGGTGGAGCCATGTCAGAATCCATGGAAGCAGTGTGAACACAGTTTCTCGGCCAGCTGCTGTGGTGTCAGTTCAGAGCATGGGGTGGGCCTGGGAATCAACACATTGAACAGCACTTGCTCCTTATGTCTCCAGTGGAGGGGGTCCTGACGTGGTGTCCATGCTTCCTGACAACTCCTTTCCCCTACAGTCGATATCCTTCATGGCTACCAGGGTCTTGTCAATCAACTGAGGCAGCTGTTGGTCAGTTTCTCTATTTCCATCCTCAGAAACCTACCTGTCTGCCTGGCGCACTTTTATTTATTGAGTAAAAGTTCAGATGTCTGTGGTTGAGCCGTATCTTGTCCATCTTCCTGTTCTGTTGCTCAACTTGGACTCTCATTCTGCAGCAAAGCAGATGAGTTTTCAGGGCTGCCCCTTTCTCCTATAAATGGTGAACTTTGGTAGGTCACTGGCCAAGTGATCTGCACCTCCACACACACACATGCACGCACGCACGCACGCACGCACACAAGAGCCACAAAGGTAGAGTTGTTTGGCTTCAGTGCTGTGTGACCACATTAAATCAGAGACAAAAATGTGTCAGTGGTATGTTCAAGAAAGCCCATTTGCTGGCTATGGTGGCAAACATCTTTAATTCTCGCACTGGGGAGGTAGAGACAGGTGGATCTCTGTGAGTTTAATGCCATCCTGCTCCACACAGGGAGGTCCAGACTAGCCAGGGACACACTGTGAGCCAGTGCCACAATAAATAAATAAATAAATAAATAAATAAATAAATAAATAAACAAACAAACAAACAAACAAATACTCATTTCAGATAGATATACCTCCTTTTGTTTTTATACAATTAACAAACATTTTGAAAACTTTGACAACGTGGTATGAGTTTTTAGTATAGGTAAAATTATGTGCTTATTGTCTGAACTGGCATCTTTAAACAGATTGGTTCAGCTCATCAGGAGCCTTATGAAGGAGTAAATGTGTTACAGATGAAAACCATCATAACCTTTAAGAATGAGGCATGATGACACAGGTCATTTCAAACCCAAGAAGTTGAGGTAAGAGAATCATGGGTTCCAGGCCAGTGAGACCTTGTCCCAAAGGGAATAAACAAAACAAAACAAAACAAAATGTACACACTCTTTTGAATTGACACATAAGAATATGGAGAATCCTAAGCCTCACAGAAAATGCATAGTCCCCAGAAATGACTGCAACACAGACCAACGTGCCAGTGGATTATGTCAACTACTCCTGGAGCTTGCTGCTGTTTCATTAAAGCTGGAGAATCCCTGAACTAGTGCACCCTCCCCACCCCTTATAGATGAAGGAAATGAAGGGGACTGTGTGTAGAGTCCTGTGCACTGTAGCAGGGCCAGTGCTGGAGCTGTCATTCACTGGCTGCTTCTGTATGCTACCTGTTATTTCCTCTTGTCCTCTGGTTTCCTAATTGTGTCTCAGCCTCCCTCAGTGTTTGATGCTGTAGAGCCCTCAGCTTCTCTCTTACATCTCCCTCTGCCTGGCCTTGATAATCCTCTCTTTGCTCAGTGAGAGAATGAGACTGTGTACCAGCACTGCAAGCTACACTTAGCAGGACATCCATAGTTCTAGCTACTGTTTGGGAGGCCTAGACCAGGAGTGTCACCTGAGCTAAAATGTTCAAGCCCAGGCCGGACAGCAGAGTGAGAACCCCTACTTTTCTGTCTCAAAAATTGAAGAAATACATTGTTTACTATTAATTTCTGGCAAATTCAAGAACCTGGTTTTCTTTTCCAGTTTTCTTTCTTTTGTATGTGTCTCTGTGCATAAGCTAATGTGTGTATATGTATTCGTGTGTGTGTGTGTGTGTGTGTGTGTGTGTGTGTGTGTGTGTGTGTG